>NW_025959969.1:0-13194 GCF_023159225.1 Perognathus longimembris pacificus | reverse complement strand
TCTGTTGTTCCTGGATGGCGGCCTCTGTGGACTTCCTCCCCCCTGAGGGTCTTCAACGAGATAACGTCTGCCAGCGTTCTCGGGCCTACATCCTCCACTCTTGCCAGCTCTCCTGGTGGCGCTGGGTGAGTCAGGAGAGGAAGTTCCTTTCTTTCCCTTCTAGTTTCTTTTTCAAGAACAGCGTTGGCTCTGCGGGCCGCGGTGGCGGCGGTTGGGGACCAGCACCTCTGGTGGGGCCTTAAGTCGCTTCTTGGTATTGCCTTGTATATTCTTCGTGTTTGTTTTCACTCGCAGCATGGGAATCCTATGAAGTTGGTTTGGCTTCTTTCCTTCATGAAGTCATCAGCTGTTGTTCTTTTTTTCTGGAGCATTTTGCCCGTCTTCCAACTGCCTGTGAAGTCTGAGAACTGTAGGCTTCTCTCTGTCCCAATTCATGCTAGAGGTTTTGTTTTGGAGAGTCTGAAATAAGTGGCGTGCCCCGAGTTGGAGGGATTTGACTTTTAACTGCTTAAAATTGCTACTTGGTCCTAGTGACCCCACAGGGACCCAGATTCTAAGGAACACAGTAAGGAACCAGTTCCTGAAAAACCTTTAAGGCCGTTTTCAATTTGTCCATTTGGTAAGGTGGGAATTTTGTGGACTCGGATTCTTTTCCAGCCCCACGTCTGTCTGTAGAGGGACGCAGGATTTTCTCGGCTGTTCTGATGATGACAGGGATTAAAAATAGACAATAGCTATTTGGTCAAGTAGGGATACTAGTGAATTGCAGTTTTTATTTAACTCAGGATGGTTTGTGCCTTTTTTATTTCCATTCTTTTCCTCATTAAAAACAACAACACACAAACCAAAAAGCTCTGTAGTCTGGAGGATGGTTGTGCTAGAACATCTCGGGGGGGTGGGGGGGCTAAAACCACTGGCTTTCTTTATTTTTTTTAAAGGCTAGTTCAGCTGTGCTATTCCTTGAGCATTTTTGGTTTGTAGCGTGCTTGATTTGTGTGTGGATTAAATGAAAAGGGCTGTGTTGTGGAAAGGGTCCCTGGGGCTGTGTAGAGCTGGGGGGGGGCGGGGGCAGATTTTGACACTGCCTTTCTTTCACAATTGCCCCCTTGCCTTTGCCTAAGGGCCCCCGGCAGCTGTCTGCAGCTGGCCTAGCCGGGAGGCACCTGTTTGCCCCGGGTGCTGGAGAGTTGCTGTGTATTTCCAGCAATGATGCTCTTTCCTTTTGCAGACCGGATGATTCTAGAAATCCTCTCCTGCCCTAGAAGCTCAGAGTACATTTTTCTTGGGTTTTGGTGTCCCGCCCTACCTGTTTTCCATGTGAAGCCTCCGTTTGTTTCTCATGGCTAGTTACCGCTGAACCCTTTTGTAGGCCGGAGGATGTAACTAGGAGTCGGACACGAAGGGTAACTTTCTCTTATTCTTCTGGGCAGGGGACTTGGGTTCAAACTTGGCTCTGCTTAAGTCCAATTCTCAGAACTTCAGTTACTTCATTTATAAAAGGGTGTTGGTTGTAAGGAAGGCCTTGTCTTCCTTACTGAAGAGATTTTTTTTTGAGGATTATGAATATAATGGGATTGTTTTTAACTTGTAAAATATTGTGTTGCCAAAAATTTAAGACGGATGTTTCATGAAGAACGAGGGCAGGCCCAGGTTGGGTGGCTCTTCGGGAGGCTGAGATTGGGGGGACTGAGATTTCAGCCAGGGAAGGGGCAGGAAGGGAAGCGGGCAAGACCCTCCACATGACATAAAAGCTGCTTGAGGTAGCGCACGCCCCTCATCCAAGCTGTACCGGAGGCATCTAAAGGAGGATTTGGGGTTGAGGCTAGACCAGTGGAAAAGTGTGTGCGATCTAAACAAGCAAAACCACAGCCTGGAGGCTGGCAGGACACTTGGTCATGGGGCTTGAACTCGGGGCCAGGCACTGTCCCTGAGCTCCCCTTTTGCTCGAGACTAGCGCTCTACCACCTAGAGCCACAGCACTACTTCTGGGTTTCTAGTGGTTCATTGGAGATAAGAGTTTCATAGACTTTCCTGCCCAGGCTGGCTTTGAACTACAATCCTCAGATCTCAGCTCATCTGGCTTTTTCTTTCTTTTCTTTTCTTTTCTTTTTCTTTGCCAGTCCTGGGCCTTGGACTCAGGGCCTGAGCACTGTCCCTGGCTTCTTTTTGCTCAAGGCTAGCACTCTGCCACTTGAGCCACAGCGCCACTTCTGGCCATTTTCTGTATATGTGGTGCTGGGGAATTGAACCCAGGGCCTCATGTATACGAAGCGAGCGCTTTACCACTAGGCCATATCCCCAGCCCCTGGCTTTTTCTTTAACTCCTAATTTTTATATTCTAAATATCCTTAATGTGTGTGTGAGGCAGCTTGATTTAGGGTTGTTTGGTGTACCTTTATATCCTAGTCGTCGTGGTCTTATGTAAGCAAAATTACCGAATGTGCTGGTCCAGCTGCGGGCCGGGCCTCCAGCAGCCCCTCCGGCTGGTTACCTCCCGGTGAGCCTGCCTTCCTGCTCTCCCTTTTCACATTTCCATCCAGGAAACCCAAGGCCAGGAGGCAGTGGCCTCGCGCTGGTGAGCGTGGGCCCCTGGCTCATGGCTGACCCTCTTCTCCGGCTCCCTTGCTTCCTCCTCACCAACTTCCAGTGCGGGGCTGGGGTGTCCCGGGCTACAGCGGCAGCAGCGGGAGGAACACAGAGGCCAGGACGGTGAGCACCCGGTCTTCACGTGCACACGTGGAGCCGGGCCTTCTTACCTGCTTTCCGTCTCCTGTGTGGTATTTTGAGATGGTCAGTAAGACGGGGAGTGCTAGCTTTACAGTGAGCTAAAGGAAGTGACTGGAAACCTGAGCTTTGTAGGTGTTCTGAGCGCTTTGTAACTCTCCGGATGCGGATCTGTCGGGACAGGTCTCTCACCTAGTGTTTTGGGATGGAGTCCGGCCCGCCTTTTCTTCTCCTGGCAGGGGGAGGGGTTTGAACTCATGGCCTCCAGCGTACGAGGCAGGTGAGACACTGCTCAGACATGCCTCCAGCCCTGTTTTTGTTGGTGATGTTTAGGAAAAAGACTTAGTGTCCACTCCCACCCGGTCCTGCTTTTTTGTCGCTGGGCTGATGGTGTCCAGGTGACAGAGTCTTGGGAGCTCTTCTCAGCCGGGCTGGCCTTGCGTTGCGGTCTTCCCAATCTCCGCCCGCCTGCCAAGGAGGTGTGAGCTGCACCCAGCTCAGGCTCAGCCCTGTTATTTTTTTTTTTTTTTTTTTTTTTTTTTAGGTTTAGTCTTTTTTTTTTTTTTTAATTTTTATTTATTTTTATTTTTTTATTAATTGGACATAAATTTTTTTACAAGGTGTTGTGCAAAGAGGGTGCAGTTACATAGTAGGGCAGTGTGTACATTTCTTATGATATCTTACAACCTGTTTTTCTATCCCTTGTCTAGGTCAGGATGACATATATGCAATATACAATGTATCAAGAACATATACAGTATTCACAGACTTGGTCTCTACTGTCTCTCCGTCTCCCTTTGTTAACAGTCATATATCAGGGAGATCATGCCCCTTTGTTTTCTGTGTTCTAGGCTTGTCTCACTCAACATTATTTGTTCGAGTTCCGACCATTTCCCTGCAAATAACAATATTTCACCATTCCTAATCGCTATGTAGTATTCCATTGTGTATAAGTACCATATTTTTTTTGGATCCATTCGTCTGTGGAGGGGCATCTGGGTTGTTTCCATATTTTAGCTATTGTGAATTGTGCCGCGATAAACATGGTAGTACAAATGCCTTTTTGATATCTTGGATTTTGCTGTTTAGGATAGATGCCTAGGAGTGGTATGGCTGGGTCATAGGGTAGGTCTATATTGAGCTTTTTGAGAAACCTCCATACTGTTCTCCAAAGTGGTTGTACTAATTTGCACTCCCACCAACAATGGAGAAGGGTTCCTCTTTCCCCACAGCCCCTCCAGCATTTGTTGTTTCCTGAGTTCAGAGTATAGGCCATTCTAACTGGGGTGAGGTGGTATCTCAGGGTTGTTTTTATTTGCATTTCCTTTACTAGCAGGGATGTTGAGCATTTCCTCATATGTTTCTTTGCCATTTTTATATCTTCTCTTGAGAAGTCTCTCTTTAGCTCTTTTGCCCATTTCCTAATAGGTTTATTGGGCTTGGAGGGGCTTAGTTTTTTGAGTTCTCTGTAGATGACCGATATCAGGCCTTTGTCTGTTGCTGTGCTGGTAAATATCCTTTCCCATATCGTTGGCTGTCTTTCTATTTTGGTGGCTATGTCCTTAGCTGTGCAGAAACTTTTTAATTTGTAGTAGTCCCATTTGTCGAGTCTTTCTCCTATTTGTTGTGCCCCTGGGACTCTATTCAGGAAATTCCTTCCTGTGCCTATAAGTTCTAGTGTCTTTCCTACTCTGTCCTTCAGTAGTTTCAAGGATTCAGGTCTGATGTTGAGGTCCTTGATCCATTTTGAGTTGATCTTGGTGCATGGTGATAGGCTTGGGTCTACTTTGAGTTTTTTGCATATGGCTGCCCAGTTCTCCCAGCACCAGTAGTTGAAGAGGCTATGTTTATTCCATTGTATATCTTTAGCTCCTTTGTCGAATATCAGTTGGCTGTAAGAGTGCGGTTTTATTTCTGGGTCTTCAGTTCTAATCCATTGGTCTTCCGATCTGTTTTTATACCAATACCATGCTGTTTTTGTTATGATTCAGCCCTGTTATTTGATAAGGGGGACACCCTGCTTGATTTAAGGACTTCGGCGAAGTCTCAGTGACTGCCGCTCGGTGCCATTCTGTTGATATCACCCTACCAGTTTATTGCCGCCCTCGCAAAGTGCCACACGCTTCGTGGCGTCCCGGGCCTCCACGGTCCCCGCCTCGCTGTGCTGTGGGTTAGGCGTCTGACCTGGGTCGCCTCGGGCAGAAATCCCTGCGTTGGCAGGACCGCGTTCCCTCCCTGCGGCGGCGGCGGGGAGATTTGCTTCCCAGCCACTCGCGTGGGTGGCCGGTGGCCCTGGGCCGGACGCGGCAGCAGGGCTGGTGGGATCCCGCTGGGCTGCCCGCCCGCTCGCCCCGCGTCCACGTCGCGGCGTCCCTTCTCCTGGGTCCCCTCCTAACATTCCGCGCGTGCTTCCGCCCAAGCGCCCGACGCTCTCGCTTCGCTCGCGTCCTAAGAAGGGCAGCCAGATAGCAGCTCCTGCAGACACGGAATGAGACCCACAGGCTCAACAGACCCCTCAGACTTCCCCCCGGAGCTGCCCGCGCTGCCCGGCTCCCCACCGGCCTGCGGGCCCGTCCCCCGGAGCTGCCCGCCCTGCCCGGCTCCCCAGCGGCCTGCGGGCCCGTCCCCCGGAGCTGCCCGCCCTGCCCGGCTCCCCACCGGCCTGCGGGCCCGTCCCCCGGAGCTGCCCGCACTGCCCGGCTCCCCAGCGGCCTGCGGGCCCGTCCCCCCGAGCTGCCCGCACTGCCCGGCTCCCCAGCGGCCTGCGGGCCCGTCCCCCGGAGCTGCCCGCACTGCCCGGCTCCCCACCGGCCTGCGGGCCCGTCCCCCGGAGCTGCCCGCACTGCCCGGCTCCCCAGCGGCCTGCGGGCCCGTCCCCCGGCACTGCCCGGCTCCCCAGCGGCCTGCGGGCCCGTCCCCCGGAGCTGCCCGCCCTGCCCGGCTCCCCACCGGCCTGCGGGCCCGTCCCCCGGAGCTGCCCGCCCTGCCCGGCTCCCCACCGGCCTGCGGGCCCGTCCCCCGGAGCTGCCCGCACTGCCCGGCTCCCCACCGGCCTGCGGGCCCGTCCCCCGGAGCTGCCCGCACTGCCCGGCTCCCCAGCGGCCTGCGGGCCCGTCCCCCGGCACTGCCCGGCTCCCCAGCGGCCTGCGGGCCCGTCCCCCGGAGCTGCCCGCCCTGCCCGGCTCCCCACCGGCCTGCGGGCCCGTCCCCCGGAGCTGCCCGCACTGCCCGGCTCCCCACCGGCCTGCGGGCGGGCCCGGCCTCCGCCTTCGGGAGCGCAGCTTGCGCGAACGCCTTCCCGTCTCCACTCTGCTGGGGCCTTTGGTGTTTTAGGGTTTTTTTTTCTTCCTGTTCTTTGAAGGATTCTTGACCCTCTGATCTTGGTGTGGCTGGTTTTGAGTCTTTTCCATTCTGCTTTGATTTTTGTGCATTTTTGGCTGGAGTTTCTCGTGAGATTTCTTCACTGGAACTTTTCCTTTTGCTTCCTCCTCATCACAGTTCTCCTCCCCCTCCTCTCCGCCTCCCCATCCCCTCCCCCCTCCTCCATCTCCCTCAGCAAGTTTTACTTTTTTCCCTGGAACCTTGCTACTGCTTCCAGGGGGCAGATTGCTTTGCAGACACACGTCCGAGCTTTACATCCTCCTCTTCTTCATCTTCTGCCTCTGCCTCTTCCTCCAAAGCAACTAAGTGCGCTGTGGGTCCCGAGTCACACTTCCGCCTCAGGACGGCCGGTGTTGGGGTTTCAAAGCCCCCAAAGGAAGCCGTTGGCTGGCTGGATGTTTCCAAGGCTGCCAGTGTGACTTTGGTTGGACTTCCCTCGTAATCTCTGCTCGACAATATGCAGCCCATGCTTTGCTCCAGCCCCGGGACTTAGCGTGCAAAGTGGTAACGGTGTGCATTCTCCTCATTATCCACCTCAGAGCACTCATAATCTTTGTCAGCCTTTAGTTCCCAACGGAAAAGGACATTCTGGGGCCCGGTGGGCTCACGTCCATGTCGATCGAGTCCCGCGTGGGGGAGTCCTGCGCGGTGGAGTCCTGCGTGGGGGCGCACAAGGTAAGGGTGGGTGGAGGTCAGCTCGGCGGGCGGCTGAGGGCAGACGCGGGGCGGGATGGGAAGCACGCCCAGGCTCTAGGTGTTGTTGATAGCTTTCCTTTTTCTGCGCTAGACGCAGCGTTGAAATGCATCTTGGAATGGCGGCTGGGTTTGGGGAAGGGGCTCAGCAGTTGCCCGTGTGCGTGGGGTGCTCTAGTGCCCAGGTTCAAGAAAACATCAAAACAGCAGCAGCAGACAAATAAACAACAACAACAGAACCGGCCCAGCCAGGCTTGGTGGCACCTGTGTGTATCCCAGCGATGGGGGCCGGGGAGAGAGACTGGGGTGCTGCCGTCCCAAGCTGGCCCAGGCTGGCCCCCAAATTTAGAGACTTCATCTGAAAAACAAAGCGAAGGACGGCAGGGTGACTCAGGTGGTGGATCAGGACGCCCCAAGTTCAACCCCCAGAACCATGGAAACAGACAAACTACAAAACCCACAAGGGCTGACTCAAGGTGTGGGACTTGGCCTGTGGGTTTCCAAATCCCTCGCAGCCCTGTGCACAGCTCTGCGTGTACAGCGTGCGTATCACAGGGGGAGGTGTGCACAGCTCTGCGTGTACAGCGTGCGTATCACAGGGGGAGGTGTGCACAGCTCTGCGTGTACAGCGTGCGTATCACAGGGGGAGGTGTGCACAGCTCTGCGTGTACAGTGCGTATCACAGGGGGAGGTGTGCACAGCTCTGCGTGTACAGTGTGCGTATCACAGGGGGAGGTGTGCACAGCTCTGCATGTACAGCGTGCGTATTACAGGGGGAGGTGTGCACAGCTCTGCGTGTACAGTGTGTGTATTACGGGGGAGGTGTGCACAGCTCTGTGTGTACAGCGTGCGTATTACGGGGGAGGTGTGCACAGCTCTGTGTGTACAGCGTGCGTATCACAGGGGGAGGTGTGCACAGCTCTGCGTGTACAGCGTGCGTATCACAGGGGGAGGTGTGCACAGCTCTGCGTGTACAGCGTGCGTATCACAGGGGGAGGTGTGCACAGCTCTGCGTGTACAGCGTGCGTATTACGGGGGAGGTGTGCACAGCTCTGTGTGTACAGCGTGCGTATTACGGGGGAGGTGTGCACAGCTCTGTGTGTACAGCGTGCGTATCACAGGGGGAGGTGTGCACAGCTCTGCGTGTACAGCGTGCGTATCACAGGGGGAGGTGTGCACAGCTCTGCGTGTACAGTGTGCGTATCACAGGGGGAGGTGTGCACAGCTCTGTGTACAGCGTGCGTATTACGGGGGAGGTGTGCACAGCTCTGCGTGTACAGCGTGCGTATTACAAGGGGAGGTGTGCACAGCTCTGCGTGTACAGTGTGCGTATCACAGGGGAGGTGTGCACAGCTCTGCGTGTACAGCGTGCGTATTACAAGGGGAGGTGTGCACAGCTCTGCGTGTACAGCGTGCGTATCACAGGGGGAGGTGTGCACAGCTCTGCGTGTACAGCGTGCGTATCACAGGGGGAGGTGTGCACAGCTCTGCGTGTACAGCGTGCGTATCACAGGGGGAGGTGTGCACAGCTCTGCGTGTACAGCGTGCGTATCACAGGGGGAGGTGTGCACAGCTCTGCGTGTACAGCGTGCGTATCACAGGGGGAGGTGTGCACAGCTCTGCGTGTACAGCGTGCGTATCACAGGGGGAGGTGTGCACAGCTCTGAGTGTACAGCGTGCGTATTACAGGGGGAGGTGTGCACAGCTCTGAGTGTACAGCGTGCGTATCACAGGGGGAGGTGTGCACAGCTCTGCGTGTACAGCGTGCGTATCACAGGGGGAGGTGTGCACAGCTCTGCGTGTACAGTGTGCGTATTACAGGGGGAGGTGTGCACAGCTCTGAGTGTACAGCGTGCGTATTACAGGGGGAGGTGTGCACAGTTCTCTGTGTGTGGTGTGTGTTACAGGGGGAAGTGCACAGTTCTGCCTGTACGTGTGTGTGTGTGTGTGTGTGTCGAGGAGGTTTGTGGCTTCCCATACATTTCAAAGTGGCTGGACTCCAGATGGTTATGAAATCACTACTTAACATGATATTCTTATTGGTCACATATCCTATTTTGTTTCATTTTTGACATAGCTGAACAGGCACATAGTTTTAAGAGTCAAAAGTTCTCAAGGCTTAGAACAAAAACATAGCAGTCACCACCCTACCCTGGCCCGGAGGAGGAAGGAGAGGGAGAGGAGGAGGGAGAGGGGTAGCGAGACAGGATTTAGGGGAGCATCTTCCCCCCCCCCCCCGTTCCTGCCATCTCCTTCTGTGTGCCCCCCTCACTGTAGTTCTGGCCCCTTCCCTCCCCCTCCCCCTCCTCTCTTCTCCCTCCTCCGCGCTCTCCCACCCTGGGGAGCACTGCCGGGCTGTGACCCAGAACTTTCTCCTGGAGGCCTCAGCATCCTGTGTGACAGTCCCCCTCACCCGCCCAGGGCAGTGATCCCGGGCAAGGCTTCTGTGGGGTCCGGGTGGGGCTGCTGAGGACAAACGGGGTGGACTATAAAGTGTTGCTCTTGACTTTGCCGGGGACTTGAGAGCGTGAGGTCAGCCGTCCACGTCTGCGAACGCGAGGGCGAGGGGAAGCGAGGTCTCCCCGTGGAGACTCCTGCGTGTCCCGTGAGTGTCGGGGGTCACCTCCGCTGATTGCTGTTCTTAGAATGTGCTTTCCCTTGTTTAGGCTTGGTGATATTGGTTGATGGTAGTTACATAAACAGTAAGTGGTATCATATTTGCATGTGTGTCCATACTGGGGCTTGAACTCAGGGCCTGGGCACTGTCTCTTAGCTTTTTCACTCAGGCTGGTGCTCTACCGCTTGAACCACACCTCCACTTCCAGCTTTTTGCTGGTTAATAGGAGGTGAGAACCTCATGGCTGTTTCTGCCTCCGTCTAGCTTTGAGCCTCCCCAGGAGCTAAGTTTTGAAGCCTGGTTGATGTTTTGGGGGAGGGAGCCGGCGCGGGAGAGGAAGAGTGGAGAGTGTCTCGGGTGATGCAGAGGAGGGGGAGGGTGTCCACACATCCACCCCTACGAGCCCCCAGGAGGCCTGGTGGGGCCAGGATCCCCAAGGGAGCCAAGACGCGGGGGTGGGGGGTGGGGGGTGACGGTTTCTGTTCTGGAAGAGGAGAGCCTGCCGGCTGAACCCGCCGCAGGGGCCGGGCCTCGGCTGCCTGGGGCGGGGCCCGCGGTGCTCCGGCTGGGAGTCTGAAACTTCAGGAAGTGCATTGGAAGCTGTCTGGTCACCCCACGACTGCTGCCAGCCTGTGACAGGAGGGCCCCCCCACAGCTCAGCCTCCCAATCGCCGTCTCCCGGGAGCTCCGGCCCCCGGGAGGCGCTTACCCCGCTCTCCAGCTGTGTTTGGTTTTGTCTCTGATGCCCCAAGCTGCTCCCCTCCTCCCCCTCCCCCCCCCCCCCCGCGAGGGAGGGGCGTCGCACCCTGGTCACCTGCCCGCAGCACACAAGTGACTGGCAGGCGTGACGTGCCCGAGTCTGCTGGGGACAGATGGGCCGCGTTAGCCCCGGGCGCTTACAGCGCGCTGCCAGGGCTCGCCAGCTTGCGGGGGACTGCTGGGCCCGCTCAGGGACTGGAATGGGAGAGAGAGGAAGACGCCCCTCCGTGCCCTGCCCTCCGGCGACTGCAGGGGCGAGGCCAGGCCCAGCCAGGGCAGGGGAGGTGGTCGCGACCTGCCACGCTCTCCCTGGACTTCTTCCGCCCCTTGGGCTTTGGCGATTGTCGTCTGTCACAGGGTCCCGGCAGCAGAGGGCTTCCATGATGGTTAGATCAGACACAGTGTGGTTGGGTGTGTGGGAACGCCCCATCACTAGTGGGACGCCTTTCGTGTGTGTGCCTGGGCCCTCGGCCCTGTGTCCTGGGCCCTGGGTCCTGAGTCCTGGGCCCTGGGTCCTGAGTCCTGGGTCCTGTGTCCTGGGCCCTGTGCCCTGGGTCCTGTGTCCTGGGCCCTGTGTCCTGGGCCCTGTGTCCTGTGTCCTGTGTCCTTGGCCCTGTGTCCTGGGTCCTGGGCCCTGGGTCCTGTGTCCTGTGTCCTGGGCCCTGTGTCCTGGGCCCTGTGTCCTGTGTCCTGTGTCCTTGGCCCTGTGTCCTGGGCCCTGTGTCCTGGGTCCTGGGCCCTGGGTCCTGGGTCCTGGGCCCTGTGTCCTGGACCCTGTGTCCTGGGTCCTGTGTCCTGTGTCCTGGGCCCTGGGTCCTGTCCTCGAGTCTCAGTCTCCTAAGTCGCTGGGATTTCAGGCGGGAGCTGCCAGTGCCCGGCCAGCATCAGCATTTTTAGCGTAAACAAGTGGACCCTTGGTGTCTGCGGGTCTGGAGGTGCCATTCTGGCCAAGTCTCGCCTGCGGGGTGCGGGCCTCGTTCCCCCATGACGCGCCCTCCTTCCACAAGCACTGCGGCCTCTCCACAAGTCTGGTGCTTACTTTGGGGCCTGGGAGGGGGGTACCGGGGCTTTGAGCTGGCTTTGGGCACCATTTGCTTTTACCAAAGGAAGGGCAGGGGGGCAGGAGGACTTGGGCACCGGTCTGGGGTGCGGAGCTGACAGCCCCAGAGCATCTCCACGCCCACCCCATGGCCGGGGTGAACCCAGGACTTGGAAGGTTGGTTTTTGGGGTGTCTCGTGAGTTGTCTGATGGGTCCTTTTTGACGGCGCTTGGGCAGAATGGTGTGTCATCGATCCACAGGGAAGGCAGGCCTGCTGCGTGCTGCGTGCGGAGCAGTTTGGTCAGGAGAACGCATCCTCAGTCCTTGAACCGTGAATTTCCCAAGCCGTAATTAGCAGTCATTAATTTACCACTTCAACACTGGCTTCTTGGATTTCAAGTGAGGGCAGCCGAGGGACCTCACGCTTGGGCCCTGGCCACTAAAAGCAGCAATGGAGCTGTCTGAGGGAGCGGTCCGCCGGGGGCTCGGCTCCTTTCTTTGGCCGAGTCTCCCGAGCTGAGCAGGAGGCCTCGCATTCCCGGGCAGTGACCTCTGGGCCTGAGGGAGGGAAGTCCTCCCTGCCGCTCCCGTAGCCTGCGTGGGGACTTGGCCTCCGGTGCCGGCGCTGTCGTTTAGGTGGTGCTGGGCACGGCCCGGCGCCTCCCAGGGTTCCCACCCCGGGCTTGCTTTGCTTTCTGTCCTCCCGCTGTTTCTCAGACTTAGGGTTCTTTTTGAACCAGGACTGTTCCTGTCACTGACCAGGCCTGCTCTTGGCACTAGCGAGTACACAGGTTAGGTATTTTCTCTCTAGCAAATGGCAGGCTAGCCAAGTACAGAATAAGGATAAGTCTTGAGACTCAAGCTGTGTGCTATGACTTCTGTATTGGCTGAACTTTCTAGATCCATTTTTGGTAATGCACGTTGGAAATGTTTTAATCTAACGCACTTAGCTCGGTGACCCCTTACTACCTCACGGGCTGGGCTTTGGGGACAGGCAACGAACAGTGTCTGACTTCACGAGTGTGCCTGGCTCTCCTCTGGTGGACAGATCTGTGGCCCGTGACTGTAAGGCAGTGTGAGTGTCAAGCTAAAGGGCTGCCCAGAGTGCACCTGGGATACAGGGCCGGCTGCCCAGAGTGCACCTGGGATACAGGGCTGGCTACCCAGAGTGCACCTGGGATACAGGGCCGCCTACCCAGAGTGCACCTGGGATACAGGGCCGGCTACCCAGAGTGCACCTGGGATACAGGGCCGGCTGCCCAGAGTGCACCTGGGATACAGGGCCGGCTGCCCAGAGTGCACCTGGGATATAGGACCGGCTACCCAGAGCGCACCTGGGATATAGGACCGGCTACCCAGAGCGCACCTGGGATACAGGGCTGGCTACCCAGGGGCTAGCTGGGATATAGGACCGGCTACCCAGAGCGCACCTGGGATACAGGGCCGGCTACCCAGAGCGCACCTGGGATACAGGGCCGGCTACCCAGAGCGCACCTGGGATACAGGGCTGGCTGCCCAGGGGCTAGCTGGGATACAGGGCCGGCTGCCGGGTGTGCCCCGGGACATGGGGCTGACAGTGCATTATGAGCACGAGCATGGATGCAGATGTCGGCCTCGTGCCGGGACTGCGCGCAGTGTAGAGTTGCCCGGCCTCGTGCCGGGACTGCGCGCAGTGTCTGCACACTGGGTTTACCTTCCGTTTGGATGGGGAGGAGCGGGCTTTGGTCTCCATTTTACCTTGTTGTTGGTGGTTATCATGATTTCTTACATTTGTAGCCTGCTTCCTACATCACAAAGAGTTTGAAAGCCCATGACGTGCCTTAGGCACTCAGCACTGGGGGGGTGGGGGGTGCAAAGGCCAAGATAGTCTCTCTTCTTCTATCACAGAGGCCCCAAGCCTCCCTGACTCCTGGAGGCTGCGAATAGACCTGGGCCTCGGCAGGGCCTCTGTGACCCCAGCGGCCCTTGCTTGGTAAGGTC
>NW_025959968.1:0-28998 GCF_023159225.1 Perognathus longimembris pacificus | reverse complement strand
ACCTACCTACGCAGCATGTTCATGTCGATCCTAAATGAGCTTTTATCTCTCTCCCCTCACCACAAATCAGATTCTTCTGAGGAGTTCCCAGTACATTATCCTTTCCCCTGTGTAATTACCTTAACAAGCTCCAGCTGTTTTTATTCTCAGAAGGTTTATTCCCTGATATACAGCTGCCTACCCCCTTCGTAAGTGCAGGTCTTAAATGAGCTTTTTTCTCTGTTCCCTCACCACAATCCAGATTCTTTTGGGGAGTTACAGTACAGGAACCATACCAGGAAGTACTTAATTTATTAAGCTACTGCTTTTCTTAATCTCAGTGGAGATATTTACTGATAAACAGCTACGTACGCAGCATGTTCATGTCGTTCCTAAATGAGCTTTTATCTCTCTCCCCTCACCACAAATCAGATTCTTCTGAGGAGTTCCCAGTACATTATCCTTTCCCCTGTGTAATTACTTTAACAAGCTCCAGCTGTTTTTATTCTCAGAAGTTTTACTCCCTGATATACAGCTGCCTACCCCCTTGGTAAGTGCAGGTCCTAAATGAGCTTTTTTCTCTGTTCCCTCACCACAATCCAGATTCTTTTGGGGAGTTACCAGTACAGTAACCATACCAGGAAGTACTTAATTTATTAAGCTACTGCTTTTCTTAATCTCAGTGGAGATATTTATTGATAAACAGCTACCTACGCAGCATGTTCATGTCGTTCCTAAATGAGCTTTTATCTCTCTCCCCTCACCACAAATCAGATTCTTCTGAGGAGTTCCCAGTACATTATCCTTTCCCCTGTGTAATTAGCTTTACAAGCTCCAGCTGTTTTTATTCTCAGAAGGTTTACTCCCTGATATACAGCTGCCTACCCCCTTCGTAAGTGCAGGTCCTAAATGAGCTTTTTTCTCTGTTCCCTCACCAAAATCCAGATTCTTTTGGGGAGTTACCAGTACAGTAACCATACCAGGAAGTACTTAATTTATAAAGCTACTGCTTTTCATAATCTCAGTGGTGATATTTACTGATAAACAGCTACCTACGCAGCATGTTCACGTCGTTGCTAAATGAGCTTTTATCTCTCACCCCTCACCACAAATCAGATTCTTCTGAGGAGTTCCCAGTACTTTATCCTTTCCCCTGTGTAATTACCTTAACAAGCTCCAGCTGATTTTATTCTCATAAGGTTTACTCCCTGATATACAGCTGCCTACCCCCTTCGTAAGTGCAGGTCCTAAATGAGCTTTTTTATCTGATCCCTCACCACAATCCAGATTCTTTTGGGGAGTTATCAGTACAGTAACCATACCAGGAAGTACTTAATTTATTAAGCTACTGCTTTTCTTAATCTCAGTGGAGATATTTACTGATAAACAGCTACGTACGCAGCATGTTCATGTAGTACCTAAATGAGCTTTTATCTCTCTCCCCTCACCACAAATCAGATTCTTCTGAGGAGTTCCCAGTACATTATCCTTTCCCCTGTGTAATTACCTTAACAAGCTCCAGCTGTTTTTATTCTCAGAAGGTTTACTCCCTGATATACAGCTGCCTACCCCTTGGTAAATGCAGGTCCTAAATGAGCTTTTTTCTCTGTTCCCTCACCACAATCCAGATTCTTTTGGGGAGTTACCAGTACAGTAACCATACCAGGAAGTACTTAATTTATTAAGCTACTGCTTTTCTTAATCTCAGTGGAGATATTTACTGATAAACAGCTACCTATGCAGCATGTTCATGTCGTTCCTAAATGAGCTTTTATCTCTCTCCCCTCACCACAAATCAGATTCTTCTGAGGAGTTCCCAGTACATTATCCTTTCCCCTGTGTAATTACCTTAACAAGCTCCAGCTGTTTTTATTCTCAGAAGGTTTACTCCTTGATATACAGCTGCCTACCCCCTTCGTAAGTGCAGGTCCTAAATGAGCTTTTTTGTCTGTTCCCTCACCACAATCCAGATTCTTTTGGGGAGTGACCAGTACAGTACCCGTACCAGGAAGTACTTAATTTATTAAGCTACTGCTTTTCTTAATCGCAGTAGAGATATTTACTGATAAACAGCTACATACGCAGCATGTTCATGTCGTTCGTAAATGAGCTTTTATCTCTCTCCCCTCACCACAAATCAGATTCTTCTGAGGAGTTCCCAGTACATGATCCTTTCCCCTGTGTAATTACCTTAACAAGCTCCAGCTGTTTTTATTCTCAGAAGGTTTACTCCCTGATATACAGCTGCCTAACCCCTTCGTAAGTGCAGGTCCTAAATGAGCCTTTTTCTCTGTTCCCTCACCACATTCCAGATTCTTTTGGGGAGTTACCAGTACAGTAACCATACCAGGAAGTACTTAATTTATTAAGCTACTGCTTTTCTTAATCTCAGTGGAGATATTTACTGATAAACAGCTACCTACGCAGCATGTTCATGTCGTTCCTAAATGAGCTTTTATCTCTCTCCCCTCACCACAAATCAGATTCTTCTGAGGAGTTCCCAGTACATTATCCTTTCCCCTGTGTAATTACCTTAACAAGCTCCAGCTGTTTTTATTCTCAGAAGGTTTACTCCCTGATTACAGCTGCCTACCCCGTTCGTAAGTGCAGGTCCTAAATGAGCTTTTTTCTCAGTTCCCTCACCACAATCCAGATTCTTTTGGGGAGTTACCAGTACAGTAACCATACCAGGAAGTACTTAATTTATTAAGCTACTGCTTTTCTTAATCTCAGTGGAGATATTTACTGATAAACAGCTACGTACGCAGCATGTTCATGTCGTTCCTAAATGAGCTTTTATCTCTCTCCCCTCACCACAAATCAGATTCTTTTGAGGAGTTCCCAGGACATTATCCTTTCCCCTGTGTAATTACCTTAACAAGCTCCAGCTGTTTTTATTCTCAGAAGGTTTACTCCCTGATATACAGCTGCCTACCCCCTTCGTAAGTGCAGGTCCTAAATGAGCTTTTTTGTCTGTTCCCTCACCACAATCCAGATTCTTTTGGGGAGTTACCAGTACAGTAACCATACCAGGAAGTACTTAATTTATTAAGCTACTGCTTTTCTTAATCTCAGTGGAGATATTTACTGATAAACAGCTACCTACGCAGCATGTTCATGTCGTTCCTAAATGAGCTTTTATCTCTCTCCCCTCACCACAAATCAGATTCTTCTGAGGAGTTCCCAGTACATTATCCTTTCCCCTGTGTAATTACCTTAACAAGCTCCAGCTGTTTTTATTCTCAGAAGGTTTACTCCCTGATTACAGCTGCCTACCCCGTTCGTAAGTGCAGGTCCTAAATGAGCTTTTTTCTCAGTTCCCTCACCACAATCCAGATTCTTTTGGGGAGTTATCAGTACAGTAACCATACCAGGAAGTACTTAATTTATTAAGCTACTGCTTTTCTTAATCTCAGTGGAGATATTTACTGATAAACAGCTACGTACGCAGCATGTTCATGTAGTACCTAAATGAGCTTTTATCTCTCTCCCCTCACCACAAATCAGATTCTTCTGAGGAGTTCCCAGTACATTATCCTTTTCCCTGTGTAATTACCTTAACAAGCTCCAGCTGTTTTTATTCTCAGAAGGTTTACTCCCTGATATACAGCTGCCTACCCCCTTCGTAAGTGCAGGTCCTAAATGAGCTTTTTTGTCTGTTCACTCACCACAATCCAGATTCTTTTGGGGAGTTACCAGTACAGTAACCATACCAGGAAGTACTTAATTTATTAAGCTACTGCTTTTCTTAATCTCAGTGGAGATAGTTACTGATAAACAGCTACCTACGCAGCATGTTCATGTAGCTCCTAAATGAGCTTTTATCTCTCTCCCCTCACCACAAATCAGATTCTTCTGAGGAGTTCCCAGTACATTATCCTTTCCCCTGTGTAATTACCTTAATAAGCTCCAGCTGTTTTTATTCTCAGAAGGTTTACTCCCTGATATACAGCTGCCTACCCCCTTCGTAAGTGCAGGTCCTAAATGAGCTTTTTTGTCTGTTCCCTCACCACAATCCAGATTCTTTTGGGGAGTTACCAGTACAGTAACCATACCAGGAAGTACTTAATTTATTAAGCTACTGCTTTTCTTAATCTCAGTGGAGATATTTACTGATAAACAGCTACGTACGCAGCATGTTCATGTCGTTCCTAAATGAGCTTTTATCTCTCTCCCCTCACCACAAATCAGATTCTTCTGAGGAGTTCCCAGTACATTATCCTTTCCCCTGTGTAATTACCTTAACAAGCTCCAGCTGTTTTTATTCTCAGAAGGTTTACTCCCTGATATACAGCTGCCTACCCCCTTCGTAAGTGCAGGTCCTAAATGAGCTTTTTTCTCTGTTCCCTCACCAAAATCCAGATTCTTTTGGGGAGTTACCAGTACAGTAACCATACCAGGAAGTACTTAATTTATTAAGCTACTGCTTTTCTTAATCTCAGTGGAGATATTTACTGATAAACAGCTACCTATGCAGCATGTTCATGTCGTTCCTAAATGAGCTTTTATCTCTCTCCCCTCACCACAAATCAGATTCTTCTGAGGAGTTCCCAGTACATTATCCTTTCCCCTGTGTAATTACCTTAACAAGCTCCACCTGTTTTTAGTCTCAGAAGGTTTACTCCCTGATATACAGCTGCCTACCCCCTTCGTAAGTGCAGGTCCTAAATGAGCTTTTTTGTCTTTTCCCTCACCAAAATCCAGATTCTTTTGGGGAGTTACCAGTACAGTACCCGTACCAGGAAGTACTTAATTTATTAAGCTACTGCTTTTCTTAATCTCAGTACAGATATTTACTGATAAACAGCTACCTACGCAGCATGTTCATGTCGTTCCTAAATGAGCTTTTATCTCTCTCCCCTCACCACAAATCAGATTCTTTTGAGGAGTTCCCAGTACATTATCCTTTCCCCTGTGTAATTACCTTAACAAGCTCCAGCTGTTTTTATTCTCAGAAGGTTTACTCCCTGATATACAGCTGCCTACCCCCTTCGTAAGTGCAGGTCCTAAATGAGCTTTTTTCTCTGTTCCCTCATCACAATCCAGATTCTTTTGGGGAGTTACCAGTACAGTAACCATACCAGGAAGTACTTAATTTATTAAGGTACTGCTTTTCTTCATCACAGTGGAGATATTTACTGATAAACAGCTACCTACGCAGCATGTTCATGTCGTTCCTAAATGAGCTTTTATCTCTCTCCCCTCACCACAAATCAGATTCTTCTGAGGAGTTCCCAGTACATTATCCTTTCCCCTGTGTAATTACCTTAACAAGCTCCAGCTGTTTTTATTCTCAGAAGGTTTACTCCCTGATATACAGCTGCCTACCCCCTTCGTAAGTGCAGGTCCTAAATGAGCTTTTTTGTCTGATCCCTCACCACAACCCAGATTCTTTTGGGGAGTTATCAGTACAGTAACCATACCAGGAAGTACTTAATTTATTAAGCTACTGCTTTTCTTAATCTCAGTGGAGATATTTACTGATAAACAGGTACGTACGCAGCATGTTCATGTCGTTCCTAAATGAGCTTTTATCTCTCTCCCCTCACCACAAATCAGATTCTTCTGAGGAGTTCCCAGTACATTATCCTTTCCCCTGTGTAATTACCTTAACAAGCTCCAGCTCTTTTTATTCTCAGAAGGTTTACTCCCTGATATACAGCTGCCTACCCCCTTCGTAAGTGCAGGTCCTAAATGAGCTTTTTTCTCTGTTCCCTCATCACAATCCAGATTCTTTTGGGTTGTTACCAGTACAGTAACCATACCAGGAAGTACTTAATTTATTAAGCTACTGCTTTTCTTAATCTCAGTGGAGATATTTACTGATAAACAGCTACATATGCAGCATGTTCATGTCGTTCCTAAATGAGCTTTTATCTCTCTCCCCTCACCACAAATCAGATTCTTCTGAGGAGTTCCCAGTACATTATCCTTTCCCCTGTGTAATTACCTTAACAAGCTCCAGCTGTTTTTATTCTCAGAAGGTTTACTCCCTGATATACAGCTGCCTACCCCCTTCGTAAGTGCAGGTCCTAAATGAGCTTTTTTATCTGATCCCTCACCACAATCCAGATTCTTTTGGGGAGTTACCAGTACAGTACCCGTACCAGGAAGTACTTAATTTATTAAGCTACTGCTTTTCTTAATCTCAGTAGAGATATTTACTGATAAACAGCTACCTACGCAGCATGTTCATGTCGTTCGTAAATGAGCTTTTATCTCTCTCCCCTCACCACAAATCAGATTCTTCTGAGGAGTTCCCAGTACATTATCCTTTCCCCTGTGTAATTACCTTAACAAGCTCCAGCTGTTTTCATTCTCAGAAGGTTTACTCCCTGATATACAGCTGCCTAACCCCTTCGTAAGTGCAGGTCCTAAATGAGCTTTTATCTCTGTTCCCTCACCACAATCCAGATTCTTTTGGGGAGTTACCAGTACAGTAACCATACCAGGAAGTACTTAATTTATTAAGCTACTGCTTTTCTTAATCTCAGTGGAGATATTTACTGATAAACAGCTACCTACGCAGCATGTTCATGTCGTTCCTAAATGAGCTTTTATCTCTCTCCCCTCACCACAAATCAGATTCTTCTGAGGAGTTCCCAGTACATTATCCTTTCCCCTGTGTAATTACCTTAACAAGCTCAGCTGTTTTTATTCTCAGAAGGTTTACTCCCTGATATACAGCTGCCTACCCCCTTCGTAAGTGCAGGTCCTAAATGAGCTTTTTTCTCTGTTCCCTCACCACAATCCAGATTCGTTTGGGGAGTTACCAGTACAGTAACCATACCAGGAAGTACTTAATTTATTAAGCTACTGCTTTTCTTAATCTCAGTGGAGATATTTACTGATAAACAGCTACCTACGCAGCATGTTCATGTCGTTCCTAAATGAGCTTTTATCTCTCTCCCCTCACCACAAATCAGATTCTTCTGAGGAGTTCCCAGTACATTATCCTTTCCCCTGTGTAATTACCTTAACAAGCTCCAGCTGTTTTTATTCTCAGAAGGTTTACTCCCTGATATACAGCTGCCTACCCCCTTCGTAAGTGCAGGTCCTAAATGAGCTTTTTTCTCTGTTCCCTCACCACAATCCAGATTCTTTTGGGGAGTTATCAGTACAGTAACCATACCAGGAAGTACTTAATTTATTAAGCTACTGCTTTTCTTAATCTCAGTGGAGATATTTACTGATAAACAGCTACCTACGCAGCATGTTCATGTAGTACCTAAATGAGCTTTTATCTCTCTCCCCTCACCACAAATCAGATTCTTCTGAGGAGTTCCCAGTACATTATCCTTTTCCCTGTGTAATTACCTTAACAAGCTCCAGCTGTTTTTATTCTCAGAAGGTTTACTCCCTGATATACAGCTGCCTACCCCCTTCGTAAGTGCAGGTCCTAAATGAGCTTTTTTGTCTGTTCACTCACCACAATCCAGATTCTTTTGGGGAGTTACGAGTACAGTAACCATACCAGGAAGTACTTAATTTATTAAGCTACTGCTTTTCTTAATCTCAGTGGAGATATTTACTGATAAACAGCTACCTACGCAGCATGTTCATGTCGTTCATAAATGAGCTTTTATCTCTCTCCCCTCACCACAAATCAGATTCTTCTGAGGAGTTCCAAGTACATTATCCTTTCCCCTGTGTAATTACCTTAACAAGCTCCAGCTGTTTTTATTCTCAGAAGGTTTACACCCTGATATACAGATGCCTACCCCCTTCGTAAGTGCAGGTCCTAAATGAGCTTTTTTCTCTGTTCCCTCACCACAATCCAGATTCATTTGGGGAGTTACCAGTACAGTAACCATACCAGGAAGTACTTAATTTATTAAGCTACTGCTTTTCTTAATCTCAGTGGAGATATTTACTGATAAACAGCTACGTACGCAGCATGTTCATGTCGTTCCTAAATGAGCTTTTATCTCTCTCCCCTCACCACAAATCAGATTCT
The DNA here is from genome assembly GCF_023159225.1 of Perognathus longimembris pacificus. Taxonomy (NCBI): domain Eukaryota; kingdom Metazoa; phylum Chordata; class Mammalia; order Rodentia; family Heteromyidae; genus Perognathus; species Perognathus longimembris. The sequence continues at coordinate 21,062 of NW_025959968.1, read as the reverse complement.
TCTGAGGAGTTCCCAGTACATTATCCTTTCCCCTGTGTAATTACCTTAACACGCTCGAGCTGTTTTATTCTCAGAAGGTTTACTCCCTGATATACAGCTGCCTACCCCCTTCGTAAGTGCAGGTCATAAATGAGGTTTTTGATCTGTTCCCTCACCACAATCCAGATTCTTTTGGGGAGTTACCAGTACAGTAACCATACCAGGAAGTACTTAATTTATTAAGCTACTGCTTTTCTTAATCTCAGTGGAGATATTTACTGATAAACAGCTACCTAGGCAGCATGTTCATGTCGATCCTAAATGAGCTTTTATCTCTCTCCCCTCACCACAAATCAGATTCTTCTGAGGAGTTCCCAGTACATTATCCTTTCCCCTGTGTAATTACCTTAACCAGCTCCAGCTGTTTTTATTCTCAGAAGGTTTACTCCCTGATATACAGCTGCCTACCCCCTTCGTAAGTGCAGGTCTTAAATGAGCTTTTTTCTCTGTTCCCTCACCACAATCCAGATTCTTTTGGGGAGTTACAGTACAGGAACCATACCAGGAAGTACTTAATTTATTAAGCTACTGCTTTTCAATATCTCAGTGGAGATATTTACTGATAAACAGCTACCTACGCAGCATGTTCATGTCGTTCCTAAATGAGCTTTTATCTCTCTCCCCACACCACAAATCAGATTCTTCTGAGGAGTTCCCAGTACATTATCCTTTCCCCTGTGTAATTACCTTAACAAGCTCCAGCTGTTTTTATTCTCAGAAGGTTTACTCCCTGATATACAGCTGCCTACCCCCTTCGTAAGTGCAGGTCCTAAATGAGCTTTTTTCTCTGTTCCCTCACCACAATCCAGATTCTTTTGGGGAGTTACCAGTACAGTAACCATACCAGGAAGTACTTAATTTATTAAGCTACTGCTTTTCTTAATCTCAGTGGAGATATTTACTGATAAACAGCTACCTAGGCAGCATGTTCCTGTCGATCCTAAATGAGCTTTTATCTCTCTCCCCTCACCACAAATCAGATTCTTCTGAGGAGTTCCCAGTACATTATCCTTTCCCTTGTGTAATTACCTTAACCAGCTCCAGCTGTTTTTATTCTCAGAAGGTTTACTCCCTGATATACAGCTGCCTACCCCCTTCGTAAGTGCAGGTCTTAAATGAGCTTTTTTCTCTGTTCCCTCACCACAATCCAGATTCTTTTGGGGAGTTACAGTACAGGAACCATACCAGGAAGTACTTAATTTATTAAGCTACTGCTTTTCTTAATCTCAGTGGAGATATTTACTGATAAACAGCTACCTACGCAGCATGTTCATGTCGTTCCTAAATGAGCTTTTTTCTCTCTCCCCTCACCACAAATCAGATTCTTCTGAGGCGTTCCCAGTACATTATCCTTTCCCCTGTGTAATTACCTTAACAAGCTCCAGCTGTTTTTATTCTCAGAAGGTTTACTCCCTGATATACAGCTGCCTTCCCCCTTCGTAAGTGCAGGGCCTAAATGAGCTTTTTTCTGTGTTCCATCACCACAATCCAGATTCTTTTGTGGAGTTACCAGTACAGTATCCATACCAGGAAGTACTTAATTTATTAAGCTACTGCTTTTCTTAATCTCAGTGGAGATATTTACTGATAAACAGCTACCTACGCAGCATGTTCATGTCGTTCCTAAATGAGCTTTTATCTCTCCCCCCTCACCACAAATGAGATTCTTCTGAGGAGTTCCCAGTACACTATCCTTTCCCCTGTGTAATTACCTTAACAAGCTCCAGCTGTTTTTATTCTCAGAAGGTTTACTCCCTGATATACAGCTGCCTACTCCATTCGTAAGTGCAGGTCCTAAATGAGCTTTGTTCTCTGTTCCCTCACCACAATCCAGATTCTTTTGGGGAGTTACCAGTACAGTAACCATACCAGGTAGTACTTAATTTATTAAGCTACTGCTTTTCTTAATCTCAGTGGAGATATTTACTGATAAACAGCTACATACGCAGCATGTTCATGTCGTTCCTAAATGAGCTTTTATCTCTCTCCCCTCACCACAAATCAGATTCTTCTGAGGAGTTCCCAGTACATTATCCTTTCCCCTGTGTAATTACCTTAACAAGCTCCAGCTGTTTTCATTCTCAGAAGGTTTACTCCCTGATATACAGCTGCCTAACCCCTTCGTAAGTGCAGGTCCAAAATGAGCTTTTATCTCTGTTCCCTCACCACAATCCAGATTCTTTTGGGGAGTTACCAGTACAGTAACCATACCAGGAAGTACTTAATTTATTAAGCTACTGCTTTTCTTAATCTCAGTGGAGATATTTACTGATAAACAGCTACCTACGCAGCATGTTCATGTCGTTCCTAAATGAGCTTTTATCTCTCTCCCCTCACCACAAATCAGATTCTTCTGAGGAGTTCCCAGTACATTATCCTTTCCCCTGTGTAATTACCTTAACAAGCTCAGCTGTTTTTATTCTCAGAAGGTTTACTCCCTGATATACAGCTGCCTACCCCCTTCGTAAGTGCAGGTCCTAAATGAGCTTTTTTCTCTGTTCCCTCACCACAATCCAGATTCTTTTGGGGAGTTACCAGTACAGTAACCATACCAGGAAGTACTTAATTTATTAAGCTACTGCTTTTCTTAATCTCAGTGGAGATATTTACTGATAAACAGCTACCTACGCAGCATGTTCATGTCGTTCCTAAATGAGCTTTTATCTCTCTCCCCTCACCACAAATCAGATTCTTCTGAGGAGTTCCCAGTACATTATCCTTTCCCCTGTGTAATTACCTTAACAAGCTCCAGCTGTTTTTATTCTCAGAAGGTTTACTCCCTGATATACAGCTGCCTACCCCCTTCGTAAGTGCAGGTCCTAAATGAGCTTTTTTCTCTGTTCCCTCACCACAATCCAGATTCTTTTGGGGAGTTATCAGTACAGTAACCATACCAGGAAGTACTTAATTTATTAAGCTACTGCTTTTCTTAATCTCAGTGGAGATATTTACTGATAAACAGCTACCTACGCAGCATGTTCATGTAGTACCTAAATGAGCTTTTATCTCTCTCCCCTCACCACAAATCAGATTCTTCTGAGGAGTTCCCAGTACATTATCCTTTTCCCTGTGTAATTACCTTAACAAGCTCCAGCTGTTTTTATTCTCAGAAGGTTTACTCCCTGATATACAGCTGCCTACCCCCTTCGTAAGTGCAGGTCCTAAATGAGCTTTTTTGTCTGTTCACTCACCACAATCCAGATTCTTTTGGGGAGTTACCAGTACAGTAACCATACCAGGAAGTACTTAATTTATTAAGCTACTGCTTTTCTTAATCTCAGTGGAGATATTTACTGATAAACAGCTACCTACGCAGCATGTTCATGTCGTTCATAAATGAGCTTTTATCTCTCTCCCCTCACCACAAATCAGATTCTTCTGAGGAGTTCCCAGTACATTATCCTTTCCCCTGTGTAATTACCTTAACAAGCTCCAGCTGTTTTTATTCTCAGAAGGTTTACACCCTGATATACAGATGCCTACCCCCTTCGTAAGTGCAGGTCCTAAATGAGCTTTTTTCTCTGTTCCCTCACCACAATCCAGATTCATTTGGGGAGTTACCAGTACAGTAACCATACCAGGAAGTACTTAATTTATTAAGCTACTGCTTTTCTTAATCTCAGTGGAGTTATTTACTGATAAACAGCTACGTACGCAGCATGTTCATGTCGTTCCTAAATGAGCTTTTATCTCTCTCCCCTCACCACAAATCAGATTCTTCTGAGGAGTTCCCAGTACATTATCCTTTCCTCTGTGTAATTACCTTAACACGCTCGAGCTGTTTTATTCTCAGAAGGTTTACTCCCTGATATACAGCTGCCTACCCCCTTCGTAAGTGCAGGTCATAAATGAGGTTTTTGATCTGTTCCCTCACCACAATCCAGATTCTTTTGGGGAGTTACCAGTACAGTAACCATACCAGGAAGTACTTAATTTATTAAGCTACTGCTTTTCTTAATCTCAGTGGAGATATTTACTGATAAACAGCTACCTAGGCAGCATGTTCATGTCGATCCTAAATGAGCTTTTATCTCTCTCCCCTCACCACAAATCAGATTCTTCTGAGGAGTTCCCAGTACATTATCCTTTCCCCTGTGTAATTACCTTAACCAGCTCCAGCTGTTTTTATTCTCAGAAGGTTTACTCCCTGATATACAGCTGCCTACCCCCTTCGTATGTGCAGGTCTTAAATGAGCTTTTTTCTCTGTTCCCTCACCACAATCCAGATTCTTTTGGGGAGTTACAGTACAGGAACCATACCAGGAAGTACTTAATTTATTAAGCTACTGCTTTTCTTAATCTCAGTGGAGATATTTACTGATAAACAGCTACCTACGCAGCATGTTCATGTCGTTCCTAAATGAGCTTTTATCTCTCTCCCCACACCACAAATCAGATTCTTCTGAGGAGTTCCCAGTACATTATCCTTTCCCCTGTGTAATTACCTTAACAAGCTCCAGCTGTTTTTATTCTCAGAAGGTTTACTCCCTGATATACAGCTGCCTACCCCCTTCGTAAGTGCAGGTCCTAAATGAGCATTTTTCTCTGTTCCCTCACCACAATCCAGATCCTTTTGGGGAGTTACCAGTACAGTAACCATACCAGAAAGTACTTAATTTATTAAGCTACTGCTTTTCTTAATCTCAGTGGAGATATTTACTGATAAACAGCTACATACGCAGCACGTTCATGTCGTTCCTAAATGAGCTTTTATCTCTCTCCCCTCACCACAAATCAGATTCTTCTGAGGAGTTCCCAGTACATTATCCTTTCCCCTGTGTAATTACCTTAACAAGCTCCAGCTGTTTTTATTCTCAGAAGGTTTACTCCCTGATATACAGCTGCCTACCCCCTTCGTAAGTGCAGGTCCTAAATGAGCTTTTTTCTCTGTTCCCTCACCACAATCCAGATTCTTTTGGGGAGTTACCAGTACAGTAACCATACCAGGAAGTACTTAATTTATTAAGCTACTGCTTTTCTTAATCTCAGTGGAGATATTTACTGATAAACAGCTACCTAGGCAGCATGTTCCTGTCGATCCTAAATGAGCTTTTATCTCTCTCCCCTCACCACAAATCAGATTCTTCTGAGGAGTTCCCAGTACATTATCCTTTTCCTTGTGTAATTACCTTAACCAGCTCCAGCTGTTTTTATTCTCAGAAGGTTTACTCCCTGATATACAGCTGCCTACCCCCTTCGTAAGTGCAGGTCTTAAATGAGCTTTTTTCTCTGTCCCCTCACCACAATCCAGATTCTTTTGGGGAGTTACAGTACAGGAACCATACCAGGAAGTACTTAATTTATTAAGCTACTGCTTTTCTTAATCTCAGTGGAGATATTTACTGATAAACAGCTACCTACGCAGCATGTTCATGTCGTTCCTAAATGAGCTTTTTTCTCTCTCCCCTCACCACAAATCAGATTCTTCTGAGGCGTTCCCAGTACATTATCCTTTCCCCTGTGTAATTACCTTAACAAGCTCCAGCTGTTTTTATTCTCAGAAGGTTTACTCCCTGATATACAGCTGCCTTCCCCCTTCGTAAGTGCAGGGCCTAAATGAGCTTTTTTCTGTGTTCCATCACCACAATCCAGATTCTTTTGTGGAGTTACCAGTACAGTATCCATACCAGGAAGTACTTAATTTATTAAGCTACTGCTTTTCTTAATCTCAGTGGAGATATTTACTGATAAACAGCTACCTACGCAGCATGTTCATGTCGTTCCTAAATGAGCTTTTATCTCTCCCCCCTCACCACAAATGAGATTCTTCTGAGGAGTTCCCAGTACTCTATCCTTTCCCCTGTGTAATTACCTTAACAAGCTCCAGCTGTTTTTATTCTCAGAAGGTTTACTCCCTGATATACAGCTGCCTACCCCATTCGTAAGTGCAGGTCCTAAATGAGCTTTGTTCTCTGTTCCCTCACCACAATCCAGATTCTTTTGGGGAGTTACCAGTACAGTAACCATACCAGGTAGTACTTAATTTATTAAGCTACTGCTTTTCTTAATCTCAGTGGAGATATTTACTGATAAACAGCTACCTACGCAGCATGTTCATGTCGTTCCTAAATGAGCTTTTATCTCTCTCCCCTCACCACAAATCAGATTCTTCTGAGGAGTTCCCAGTACATTATCCTTTCCCCTGTTTAATTACCTTAACAAGCTCCAGCTGTTTTTATTCTCAGAAGGTTTACTCCCTGATATACAGCTGCCTACCCCCTTCGTAAGTGCAGGTCCTAAATGAGCTTTTTTCTCTGTTCGCTCAACACAATCCAGATTCTTTTGGGGAGTTACCAGTACAGTAACCATACCGGGAAGTACTTAATTTATTAAGCTACTGCTTTTCTTAATCTCAGTGGAGATATTTACTGATAAACAGCTACCTATGCAGCATGTTCATGTCGTTCCTAAATGAGCTTTTATCTCTCTCCCCTCACCACAAATCAGATTCTTCTGAGGAGTTCCCAGTACATTATCCTTTCCCCTGTGTAATTACCTTAACAAGCTCCAGCTGTTTTTATTCTCAGACTGTTTACTCCCTGATATACAACTGCCTACCCCCTTCGTAAGTCCAGGTATAAATGAGCTTTTTTCTCTGTTCCCTCACCACAATCCAGATTCTTTTGGGGAGATACCAGTACAGTAACCATACCAGGAAGTACTTAATTTATTAAGCTACTGCTTTTCTTAATCTCAGTGGAGATATTTACTGATAAACAGCTACCTATGCAGCATGTTCATGTCGTTCCTAAATGAGCTTTTATCTCTCTCCCCTCACCACAAATCAGATTCTTCTGAGGAGTTCCCAGTACACTATCCTTTCCCCTGTGTAATTACCTTAACAAGCTCCAGCTGTTTTTATTCTCAGAAGGTTTACTCCCTGATATACAGCTGCCTACCCCATTCGTAAGTGCAGGTCCTAAATGAGATTTTTTCTATGTTCCCTCACCACAATCCAGATTCTTTTGGGGAGTTACCAGTACAGTAACCATACCAGGAAGTACTTAATTTATTAAGCTACTGCTTTTCTTAATCTCAGTGGAGATATTTACTGATAAACAGCTACCTACGCAGCATGTTCATGTCGTTACTAAATGAGCTTTTATCTCTCTCCGCTCACCACAAATCAGATTCTTCTGAGGAGTTCCCAGTACATTATCCTTTCCCCTGTGTAATTACCTTAACAAGCTCCAGCTGTTTTTATTCTCAGAAGGTTTACTTCCTGATATACAGCTGCCTACCCCCTTCGTAAGTGCAGGTCTTAAATGAGCTTTTTTCTCTGTTCCCTCACCACAATCCAGATTCTTTTGGGGAGTTACCAGTACAGTAACCATACCAGGAACTACTTAATTTATTAAGCTACTGCTTTTCTTAATCTCAGTGGAGATATTTACTGATAAACAGCTACCTACACAGCATGTTCATGTCGTTCCTAAAGGAGGTTTTATCTCTCTCCCCTCACCACAAATCAGATTCTTCTGAGGAGTTCCCAGTACATTATCCTTTCCCCTGTGTAATTACCTTAACAAGCTCCAGCTGTTTTTATTCTCAGAAAGTTTACTCCCTGATATACAGCTGCCTACCCCCTTCGTAAGTGCAGGTCCTAAATGAGCTTTTTTCTCTGTTCCCTCACCACAATCCAGATTCTTTTGGGGAGTTACCAGTACAGTAACCATACCAGGAAGTACTTAATTTATTAAGCTACTGCTTTTCTTAATCTCAGTGGAGATATTTACTGATAAACAGGTACCTACGCAGCATGTTCTTGTCGTTCCTAAATGAGCTTTTATCTCTCTCCCCTCACCACAAATCAGATTCTTCTGAGGAGTTCCCAGTACATTACCCTTTCCCCTGTGTAATTCCCTTAACAAGCTCCAGGTGTTTTTATTCTAAGAAGGTTTACTCACTGATATACAGCTGCCTACCCACTTCCTAAGTGCAGGTCCTAAATGAGCTTTTTTCTCTGTTCCCTCACCACAATCCAGATTCTTTTGGGGAGTTACCAGTACAGTAACCATACCAGGAAGTTCTTAATTTATTAAGCTACTGCTTTTCTTAATCTCAGTCGAGATATTTACTGATAAACAGCTACCTACGCAGCATGTTCATGTCGTTCCTAAATGAGCTTTTATCTCCCTCCCCTCACCACAAATCAGATTCTTCTGAGGAATTCCCAGTACATTATCCTTTCCCCTGTGTAATTACCTTAACAAGCTCCAGCTGTTTTTATTCTCAGAAGGTTTACTCCCTGATATACAGCTGCCTACCCCATTAGTAAGTGCAGGTCCTAAATGAGCTTTTTTCCCTGTTCCTCACCACAATCCAGATTCTTTTGGGGAATTACCAGTACAGTAACCATACCAGGAAGTACTTAATTTATTAAGCTACTGCTTTTCTTAATCTCAGTGGGGATATTTACTGATAAACAGCTACCTACGCAGCATGTTCATGTCTTTCCTAAATGAGCTTTTATCTCACTCCCCTCACCACAAATCAGATTCTTCTGAGGAGTTCCCAGTACATTATCCTTTCCCCTGTGTAATTACCTTAACAAGCTCCAGCTGTTTTTATTGTCAGAAGGTTTACTCCTTGATATACAGCTGCCTACCCCCTTCGTAAGTCAGGTCCTAAATGAGCTTTTTTCTCTGTTCCCTCACCACAATCCAGATTCTTTTGGGGAGTTACCAGTACAGTAACCATACCAGGAAGTACTGAATTTATTAAGCTACTGCTTTTCTTAATCTCAGTGGAGATATTTACTGATAAACAGCTACCTACGCAGCATGTTCATGTCGTTCGTAAATGAGCTTTTATCTCTCTCCCCTCACCACAAATCAGATTCTTCTGAGGAGTTCCCAGTACATTATCCTTTCCCCTGTGTAATTACCTTAACAAGCTCCAGCTGTTTTTATTCTCAGAAGGTTTACTCCCTGATATACAGCTGCCTACCCCCTTCGTAAGTGCAGGTCCTAAATGAGCATTTTTCTCTGTTCCCTCACCACAATCCAGATCCTTTTGGGGAGTTACCAGTACAGTAACCATACCAGGAAGTACTTAATTTATTAAGCTACTGCTTTTCTTAATCTCAGTGGAGATATTTACTGATAAACAGCTACATACGCAGCATGTTCATGTCGTTCCTAAATGAGCTTTTATCTCTCTCCCCTCACCACAAATCAGATTCTTCCGAGGAGTTTCCAGTACATTATCCTTTCCCCTGTGTAATTACCTTAACAAGCTCCAGCTTTTTTATTCTCAGAATGTTTACTCCCTGATATACAACTGCCTACGCCCTTCGTAAGTCCAGGTCCTAAATCAGCTTTTTTCTCTGTTCCCTCACCACAATCCAGATTCATTTGGGGAGTTACCAGTACAGTAACCATACCAGTAAGTACTTAATTTATTAAGCTACAGCTTTTCTTAATCTCAGTGGAGATATTTACTGATAAACAGCTACCTAAGCAGCATGTTCATGTCGTTCCTAAATGAGCTTTTATCTCTCTCCCCTCACCACAAATCAGATTCTTCTGAGGAGTTCCCAGTACATTATCCTTTCCCCTGTGTAATTACCTTAACAAGCTCCAGCTGTTTTTATTCTCAGAAGGTTTACTCCCTGATATACAGCTGCCTTCCCCCTTCGTAAGTGCAGGGCCTAAATGAGCTTTTTTCTGTGTTCCATCACCACAATCCAGATTCTTTTGGGGAGTTACCAGTACAGAATCCATACCAGGAAGTACTTAATTTATTAAGCTACTGCTTTTCTTAATCTCAGTGGAGATATTTACTGATAAACAGCTACCTACGCAGCATGTTCATGTCGTTCCTAAATGAGCTTTTATCTCTCTCCCCTCACCACAAATGAGATTCTTCTGAGGAGTTCCCAGTACACTATCCTTTCCCCTGTGTAATTACCTTAACAAGCTCCAGCTGTTTTTATTCTCAGAAGGTTTACTCCCTGATATACAGCTGCCTACCCCATTCGTAAGTGCAGGTCCTAAATGAGCTTTGTTCTCTGTTCCCTCACCACAATCCAGATTCTTTTTGGGAGTTACCAGTACAGTAACCATACCAGGTAGTACTTAATTTATTAAGCTACTGCTTTTCTTAATCTCAGTGGAGATATTTACTGATAAACAGCTACCTACGCAGCATGTTCATGTCGTTCCTAAATGAGCTTTTATCTCTCTCCCCTCACCACAAATCAGATTCTTCTGAGGAGTTCCCAGTACATTATCCTTTCCCCTGTGTAATTACCTTAAGAAGCTCGAGTTGTTTTATTCTCAGAAGGTTTACTCCCTGATATACAGCTGCCTACCCCCTTCGTAAGTGCAGGTCCTAAATGAGCTTTTTGATCTGTTCCCTCACCACAATCCAGATTCTTTTGGGGAGTTACCAGTACAGTAACCATACCAGGAAGTACTTAATTTATTAAGCTACTGCTTTTCTTAATCTCAGTGGAGATATTTACTGATAAACAGCTACCTACGCAGCACGTTCATGTCGTTCCTAAATGAGCTTTTATCTCTCTCCCCTCACCACAAATCAGATTCTTCTGAGGAGTTCCCAGTACATTATCCTTTCCCCTGTGTAATTACCTTAACAAGCTCCAGCTGTTTTTATTCTCAGAAGGTTTACTCCCTGATATACAGCTGCCTACCCCCTTCGTAAGTGCAGGTCCTAAATGAGCTTTTTTCTCTGTTCCCTCACCACAATCCAGATTCTTTTGGGGAGTTACCAGTACAGTAACCATACCAGGAAGTACTTAATTTATTAAGCTACAGCTTTTCTTAATCTCAGTGGAGATATTTACTGATAAACAGCTACCTAGGCAGCATGTTCATGTCGATCCTAAATGAGCTTTTATCTCTCTCCCCTCACCACAAATCAGATTCTTCTGAGGAGTTCCCAGTACATTATCCTTTCCCTTGTGTAATTACCTTAACCAGCTCCAGCTGTTTTTATTCTCAGAAGGTTTACTCCCTGATATACAGCTGCCTACCCCCTTCGTAAGTGCAGGTCTTGAATGAGCTTTTTTCTCTGTTCCCTCACCACAATCAGGATTCTTTTGGGGAGTTACAGTACAGGAACCATACCAGGAAGTACTTTATTTATTAAGCTACTGCTTTTCTTAATCTCAGTGGAGATATTTACTGATAAACAGCTACCTACGCAGCATGTTCATGTCGTTCGTAAATGAGCTTTTATCTCTCTCCCCTCACCACAAATCAGATTCTTCTGAGGAGTTCCCAGTACATTATCCTTTCCCCTGTGTAATTACCTTAACAAGCTCCAGCTGTTTTTATTCTCAGAAGGTTTACTCCCTGATATACAGCTGCCTACCCCCTTCGTAAGTGCAGGTCCTAAATGAGCATTTTTCTCTGTTCCCTCACCACAATCCACATCCTTTTGGGGAGTTACCAGTACAGTAACCATACCAGGAAGTACTTAATTTATTAAGCTACTGCTTTTCTTAATCTCAGTGGAGATATTTACTGTTAAACAGCTACATACGCAGCATGTTCATGTCGTTCCTAAATGAGCTTTTATCTCTCTCCCCTCACCACAATTCAGATTCTTCCGAGGAGTTCCCAGTACATTATCCTTTCCCCTGTGTAATTACCTTAACAAGCTCCAGCTTTTTTATTCTCAGAATGTTTACTCCCTGATATACAACTGCCTACCCCCTTCGTAAGTCCAGGTCCTAAATGAGCTTTTTTCTCTGTTCCCTCACCACAATCCAGATTCATTTGGGGAGTTACCAGTACAGTAACCATACCAGTAAGTACTTAATTTATTAAGCTACTGCTTTTCTTAATCTCAGTGGAGATATTTACTGATAAACAGCTACCTACGCAGCATGTTCATGTCGTTCCTAAATGAGCTTTTATCTCTCTCCCCTCACCACAAATCAGATTCTTCTGAGGCGTTCCCAGTACATTATCCTTTCCCCTGTGTAATTACCTTAACAAGCTCCAGCTGTTTTTATTCTCAGAAGGTTTACTGCCTGATATACAGCTGCCTTCCCCCTTCGTAAGTGCAGGGCCTAAATGAGCTTTTTTCTGTGTTCCATCACCAAAATCCAGATTCTTTTGGGGAGTTACCAGTACTGTATCCATACCAGGAAGTACTTAATTTATTAAGCTACTGCTTTTCTTAATCTCAGTGGAGATATTTACTGTTAAACAGCTACCTACGCAGCATGTTCATGTCGTTCCTAAATGAGCTTTTATCTCTCTCCCCTCACCACAAATGAGATTCTTCTGAGGAGTTCCCAGTACACTATCCTTTCCCCTGTGTAATTACCTTAACAAGCTCCATCAGTTTTTATTCTTAGAAGGTTTACTCCCTGATATACAGCTGCCTACCCCATTCGTAAGTGCAGGTCCTAAATGAGCTTTGTTCTCTGTTCCCTCACCACAATCCAGATTCTTTTGGGGAGTTACCAGTACAGTAACCATACCAGGTAGTACTTAATTTATTAAGCTACTGCTTTTCTTAATCTCAGTGGAGATATTTACTGATAAACAGCTACCTACGCAGCATGTTCATGTCGTTCCTAAATGAGCTTTTATCTCTCTCCCCTCACCACAAATCAGATTCTTCTGAGGATTTCCCAGTACATTATCCTTTCCCCTGTGTAATTACCTTAACAAGCTCCAGCTGTTTTTATTCTCAGAAGGTTTACTCCCTGATATACAGCTGCCTACCCCCTTCGTAAGTGCAGGTCCTAAATGAGCTTTTTTCTCTGTTCCCTCACCACAATCCAGATTCTTTTGGGGAGTTACCAGTACAGTAACCATACCAGGAAGTACTTAATTTATTAAGCTACTGCTTTTCTTAATCTCAGTGGAGATATTTACTGATAAACAGCTACCTATGCAGCATGTTCATGTCGTTCCTAAATGAGCTTTTATCTCTCTCCCCTCACCACAAATCAGATTCTTCTGAGGAGTTCCCAGTACATTATCCTTTCCCCTGTGTAATTACCTTAACAAGCTCCAGCTGTTTTTATTCTCAGACTGTTTACTCCCTGATATACAACTGCCTACCCCCTTCGTAAGTCCAGGTATAAATGAGCTTTTTTCTCTGTTCCCTCACCACAATCCTGATTCTTTTGGGGAGATACCAGTACAGTAACCATACCAGGAAGTACTTAATTTATTAAGCTACTGCTTTTCTTAATCTCAGTGGAGATATTTACTGATAAACAGCTACCTATGCAGCATGTTCATGTCGTTCCTAAATGAGCTTTTATCTCTCTCCCCTCACCACAAATCAGATTCTTCTGAGGAGTTCCCAGTACACTATCCTTTCCCCTGTGTAATTACCTTAACAAGCTCCAGCTGTTTTTATTCTCAGAAGGTTTACTCCCTGATATACAGCTGCCTACCCCATTCGTAAGTGCAGGTCCTAAATGAGCTTTTTTCTATGTTCCCTCACCACAATCCAGATTCTTTTGGGGAGTTACCAGTACAGTAACCATACCAGGAAGTACTTAATTTATTAAGCTACTGCTTTTCTTAATCTCAGTGGAGATATTTACTGATAAACAGCTACCTACGCAGCATGTTCATGTCGTTCCTAAAGGAGGTTTTATCTCTCTCCCCTCACCACAAATCAGATTCTTCTGAGGAGTTCCCAGTACATTATCCTTTCCCCTGTGTAATTACCTTAACAAGCCCCAGCTGTTTTTATTCTCAGAAGGTTTACTTCCTGATATACAGCTGCCTACCCCCTTCGTAAGTGCAGGTCTTAAATGAGCTTTTTTCTCTGTTCCCTCACCACAATCCAGATTCTTTTGGGGAGTTACCAGTACAGTAACCATACCAGGTACTACTTAATTTATTAAGCTACTGCTTTTCTTATTCTCAGTGGAGATATTTACTGATAAACAGCTACCTACACAGCATGTTCATGTCGTTCCTAAAGGAGGTTTTATCTCTCTCCCCTCACCACAAATCAGATTCTTCTGAGGAGTTCCCAGTACATTATCCTTTCCCCTGTGTAATTACCTTAACAAGCTCCAGCTGTTTTTATTCTCAGAAAGTTTACTCCCTGATATACAGCTGCCTACCCCCTTCGTAAGTGCAGGTCCTAAATGAGCTTTTTTCTCTGTTCCCTCACCACAATCCAGATTCTTTTGGGGAGTTACCAGTACAGTAACCATACCAGGAAGTACTTAATTTATTAAGCTACTGCTTTTCTTAATCTCAGTGGAGATATTTACTGATAAACAGGTACCTACGCAGCATGTTCTTGTCGTTCCTAAATGAGCTTTTATCTCTCTCCCCTCACCACAAATCAGATTCTTCTGAGGAGTTCCCAGTACATTACCCTTTCCCCTGTGTAATTCCCTTAACAAGCTCCAGCTGTTTTTATTCTAAGAAGGTTTACTCACTGATATACAGCTGCCTACCCACTTCCTAAGTGCAGGTCCTAAATGCGCTTTTTTCTCTGTTCCCTCACCACAATCCAGATTCTTTTGGGGAGTTACCAGTACAGTATCCATACCAGAAAGTTCTTAATTTATTAAGCTACTGCTTTTCTTAATCTCAGTCGAGATATTTACTGATAAACAGCTACCTACGCAGCATGTTCATGTCGTTCCTAAATGAGCTTTTATCTCCCTCCCCTCACCACAAATCAGATTCTTCTGAGGAATTCCCAGTACATTATCCTTTCCCCTGTGTAATTACCTTAACAAGCTCCAGCTGTTTTTATTCTCAGAAGGTTTACTCCCTGATATACAGCTGCCTACCCCCTTCGTAAGTGCAGGTCCTAAATGAGCTTTTTTCTCTGTTCCTCACCACAATCCAGATTCTTTTGGGGAATTACCAGTACAGTAACCATACCAGGAAGTACTTAATTTATTAAGCTACTGCTTTTCTTAATCTCAGTGGAGATATTTACTGATAAACAGCTACCTACAGAGCATGTTCATGTCGTTCCTAAATGAGCTTTTATCTCTCTCCCCTCACCACAAATCAGATTCTTCGGAGGAGTTCCCAGTACATTATCCTTTCCCCTGTGTAATTACCTTAACAAGCTCCAGCTGTTTTTATTCTCAGACGGTTTACTCCCTGATATACAGCTGCCTACACCCTTCGTAAGTGCAGGTCCTAAATGAGCTTTTTTCTCAGTTCCCTCACCACAATCCAGATTCTTTTGGGGAGTTACCAGTACAGTAACCACACCAGGAAGTACTTAATTTATTAAGCTACTGCTTTTCTTAATCTCAGTTGAGATATTTACTGATAAACAGCTACCTACGCAGCATGTTCATGTCGTGTCTAAATGAGCTTTTATCTCTCTCCCCTCACCACAAATCAGATTCTTCTGAGGAGTTCCCAGTACATTATCCTTTCCCCTGTGTAATTACCTTAACAATCTACAGCTGTTTTTATTCTCAGAAGCGATACTCCCTGATATACAGCTGCCTACCCCCTTCGTAATTGCAGGACCTAAATGAGCGTTTTTCTCTGTTCCCTCACCACAATCCAGATTCTTTTGGGGAGTTACCAGTATAGTATCCATACCAGGAAGTACTTAATTTATTAAGCTACTGCTTTTCTTAATCTCAGTTGAGATATTTACTGATAAACAGCGACCTACGCAGCATGTTCATGTCGTTCCTAAATGAGCATTTATCTCTCTCCCCTCACCACAAATCAGATTCTTCTGAGGGGTTCCCAGTACATTATCCTTTCCCCTGTGTAATTACCTTAACAAGCTCCAGCTGTTTTTATTCTCAGAAGGTTTACTCCCTGATATACAGCTGCCTACCCCCTTCGTAAGTGCAGGTCCTAAATGAGCTTTTTTCTCTGTTCCCTCACCACAATCCAGATTCTTTGGGGAGTTACCAGTATAGTAACCATACCAGGAAGTACTTAATTTATTAAGCTACTGCTTTTCTTAATCTCAGTGGAGATATTTACTGATAAACAGCTACGTACGCAGCATGTTCATATCGTTCCTAAATGAGCTTTTATCTCTCTCCCCTCACCACAAATCAGATTCTTCTGAGGAGTTCCCAGGACATTATCCTTTCACCTGTGTAATTACCTTAACAAGCTCCAGCTGTTTTTATTCTCAGAAGGTTTACTCCCTGATATACAGCTGCCTACCCCCTTCGTAAGTGCAGGTCCTAAATGAGCATTTTTCTCTGTTCCCTCACCACAATCCAGATTCTTTGGGGAGTTACCAGTACAGTATCCATAGCAGGAAGTACTTAATTTATTAAGCTACTGCTTTTCTTATTCTCAGTGGAGATATTTACTGATAAACAGCTAAGTATGCAGCATGTTCACCTCGTTCCTAAATGAGCTTTTATCTCTCTCCCCTCACCACAAATCAGATTCTTCTGAGGAGTTCCCAGTACATTATCCTTTCCCTGTGTAATTCCCTTAACAAGCCCCAGCTGTTTTTATTCTCAGAAGGTTTACACACTGATATACAGCTGCCTACCCCCTTCGTAAGTGCAGGTCCTAAATGAGCTTTTTTCTCTGTTCCCTCACCACAATCCAGATTCTTTTGGGGAGTTACCAGTACAGTATCCATAGCAGGAAGTACTTAATTCATTAAGCTACTGCTTTTCTTAATCTCAGTGGAGATATTTACTGATAAACACCTACCTACGCAGCATGTTCATGTCGATCCTAAATGAGCTTTTATCTCTCTCCCCTCACCACAAATCAGATTCTTCTGAGGAGTTCCCAGTACATTATCCTTTCCCATGTGTAATTACCTTAACAAGCTCCAGCTATTTTTATTCTCAGAAGGTTTACTCCCTGATATATAGCTGCCTACCCCCTTCGTAAGTGCAGGTCCTAAATGAGCTATTTTCTCTGTTCCCTCACCACAATCCAGATTCTTTTGGGGAGTTACCAGTACAGTAACCATACCATGAAGTACTTAATTTAATAAGCTACTGCTTTTCTTAATCTCAGTGGAGATATTTACTGATAAACAGCTACGTACACAGCATGTTCATGTCGTTCCTAAATGAGCTTTTATCTCTCTCCCCTCACCACAAATCAGATTCTTCTGAGGAGTTCCCAGTACATTATCCTTTCCCCTGTGTAATTACCTTAACAAGCTCCAGCTGTTTTTATTCTCAGAAGGTTTACTCCCTGATATACAGCTGCCTACCCCCTTCGTAAGTGCAGGCCCTAAATGAGCTTTTTTCTCTGTTCCCTCACCACAATCCAGATTCTTTTGGGGAGTTACCATTACAGTAACCATACCAGTTAGTACTTAATTTATTAAGCTACTGCTTTTCTTAATCTCAGTGGAGATATTTACTGATAAACAGCTACCTACGCAGCATGTTCATGTCGTTCCTAAATGAGCTTTTATCTCTCTCCCCTCACCACAAATCAGATTCTTCTGAGGAGTTCCCAGTACATTATCCTTTCCCCTGTGTAATTACCTTAACAAGCTCCAGCTGTTTTTATTCTCAGAAGGTTTACTCTCTGATATACTGCTGCCTACCCCCTTCGCAAGTGCAGGTCCTAAATGAGCTTTTTTCTCTGTTCCCTCACCACAATCCAGATTCTTTTGGGGAGTTACCAGTACAGTAACCATACCAGGAAGTACTTAATTTATTAAGCTACTGCTTTTGTTAATCTCAGTGGAGATATTTACTGATAAACTGCTACCTACTCAGCAAGTTCATGTCGTTACTAAATGAGCTTTTTTTCTGTTCCCTCACCACAATCCAGATTCTTTTGGGGAGTTACCAGTACAGTATCCATACCAGGAAGTACTTAATTTATTAAGCTGCTGCTTTTCTTAATCTCAGTGGAGATAATTACGGATAAACAGCTACGTACGCAGCATGTTCATGTCGTTCATAAATGAGCTTTAATCTCTCTCCCCTCATCACAAATCAGATTCTTCTGAGGAGTTCCCAGTACATTATCTTTTCCCCTGTGTAATTACCTTAACAAGCTGCAGCTGTTTTTATTCTCAGAAGGTTTACTCCCTGATATACAGCTGCCTACCCCCTTCGTAAGTGCAGGTACTAAATGAGCTTTTTTCTCTGTTCCCTCACCACAATCCAGATTCTTTTGGGGAGTTACCAGTACAGTAACCATACCAGGAAGTACTTAATTTATTAAGCTACTGCTTTTCTTAATCTCAGTGGAGATATTTACTGATAAACAGCTACCTACGCAGCATGTTCATGTCGTTCCTAAATGAGCTTTTTTCTCTGTTCCCTCACCACAATCCAGATTCTTTTGGGGAGTTACCAGTACAGTATCCATACCAGGAAGTATTTAATTTATTAAGCTGCTGCTTTTCTTAATCTCAGTGGAGATATTTACGGATAAACAGCTACGTATGCAGCATGTTCATGTCGTTCCTAAATGACCTATTATCTCTCTATCCTCACCACAAATCAGATTCTTCTGAGGAGTTCCCAGTACATTATCCTTTCCCCTGTGTAATTACCTTAACAAGCTCCAGCTGTTTTTATTCTCAGAAGCGATACTCCCTGATATACAGCTGCCTACCCCCTTCGTAAGTGCATGTCCTAAATGAGCTTTTTTCTCTGTTCCCTCACCACAATCCAGATTCTTTTGGGGAGTTACCAGTACAGTAACCATACCAGGAAGTACTTAATTTATTAAGCTACTGCTTTTCTTAATCTCAGTGGAGATATTTACTGATAAACAGCTACGTACGCAGAATGTTCATGTCGTTCCTAAATGAGCTTTTATCTCTCTCCCCTCACCACAAATCAGATTCTTCTGAGGAGTTCCCAGTACATTATCCTTTCCCCTGTGTAATTAACTTAACAAGCTCCAGCTGTTTTTATTATCAGAAGGTTTACTCCCTGATATACAGCTGACTACCCCCTTGGTAAGTGCAGGTCCTAAATGAGCTTTTTTCTCTGTTCCCTCACCACAATCCAGATTCCTTTGGGGAGTTACCAGTACAGTATCCATACCAGGAAGTACTTAATTTATTAAGCTACTGCTTTTCTTAATCTCAGTGGAGATATTTACTGTTAAACAGCCACGTACGCAGAATGTTCATGTCGTTCCTAAATGAGCTTTTATCTCTCTCCCCTCACCACAAATCAGATTCTCCTGAGGAGTTCCCAGTACATTATCCTTTCCCCTGTGTAATTACCTTAACAAGCTCCAGCTGTTTTTATTCTCAGAAGGTTTACTTCCTGATATACAGCTGCCTACCCCCTTCGTAAGTGTAGGTCTTAAATGAGCTTTTTTCTCTGTTTCCTCACCACAATCCAGATTCTTTTGGGGAGTTACCAGTACAGTAACCATACCAGGAACTACTTAATTTATTAAGCTACTGCTTTTCTTAATCTCAGTGGAGATATTTACTGATAAACAGCTACCTACACAGCATGTTCATGTCGTTCCTAAAGGAGGTTTTATCTCTCTCCCCTCACCACAAATCAGATTCTTCTGAGGAGTTCCCAGTACATTATCATTTCCCCTGTGTAATTACCTTAACAAGCTCCAGCTGTTTTTATTCTCAGAAAGTTTACTCCCTGATATACAGCTGCCTACCCCCTTCGTAAGTGCAGGTCCTAAATGAGCTTTTTTCTCTGTTCCCTCACCACAATCCAGATTCTTTTGGGGAGTTACCAGTACAGTAACCATACCAGGAACTACTTAATTTATTAAGCTACAGCTTTTCTTAATCTCAGTAGAGATATTTACTGATAAACAGCTACCTACGCAGCATGTTCATGTCGTTCCTAAATGAGCTTTTATCTCCCTCCCCTCACCACAAATCAGATTCTTCTGAGGAATTCCCAGTACATTATCCTTTCCCCTGTGTAATTACCTTAACTAGCTCCAGCTGTTTTTATTCTCAGAAGGTTTACTCCCTTATATACAGCTGCCTACCCGCTTCGCAAGTTCAGGTCCTAAATGAGCTTTTTTCTGTGTTCCCTCACCACAATCCAGATTCTTTTGGGGAGTTACCAGTACAGTAACCATACCATGAAGTACTTAATTTATTAAGCTACTGCTTTTCTTAATCTCAGTGGAGATATTTACTGATAAACAGCTACCTACGCAGCATGTTCATGTCGTTCCTAAATGAGCTTTTATCTCTTCCCCTCACCACAAATCAGATTCTTCTGAGGAGTTCCCAGTACATTATCCTTTCCCCTGTGTAATTACCTTAACAAGCTCCAGCTGTTTTTATTCTCAGAAGGGATACTCCCTGATATACAGCTGCCTAACCCCTGCGTAAGTGCAGGTCCTAAATGAGCTTTTTTCTCTGTTCCCTCACCACAATCCAGATTCTTTTGTGGAGTTACCAGTACAGTAACCATACCAGGAAGTACTTAATTTATTAAGCTACTGCTTTTCTTAATCTCAGTGGAGATATTTACTGATAAACAGCTACCTACGCAGCATGTTCATGTCGTTCCTAAATGAGCTTTTATCTCTCTCCCCTCACCACAAATCAGATTCTTCTGAGGAGTTCTCAGTACATTATCCTTTCCCCTGTGTAATTACCTTAACAAGCTCCAGCTGTTTTTATTCTCAGATTTACTCCCTGATATACAGCTGCCTACCCCCTTCGTAAGTGCATGTCCTAAATGAGCTTTTTTCTCTGTTCCCTCACCACAATCCAGATTCTTTTGGGGAGTTACCAGTACAGTAACCATACCAGGAAGTACTTAATTTATTAAGCTACTGCTTTTCTTAATCTCAGTGGAGATATTTACTGATAAACAGCTACGTACGCAGAATGTTCATGTCGTTCCTAAATGAGCTTTTATCTCTCTCCCCTCACCACAAATCAGATTCTTCTCAGGAGTTCCCAGTACATTATCCTTTCCCCTGTGTAATTAACTTAACAAGCTCCAGCTGTTTTTATTATCAGAAGGTTTACTCCCTGATATACAGCTGACTACCCCCTTGGTAAGTGCAGGTCCTAAATGAGCTTTTTTCTCTGTTCCCTCACCACAATCCAGATTCTTTTGGGGAGTTACCAGTACAGTATCCATACCAGGAAGTACTTAATTTATTAAG
>NW_025959967.1:0-13222 GCF_023159225.1 Perognathus longimembris pacificus | reverse complement strand
GAGAGAGGGGGAGAGAGGAAGGGGGGAGAGAGAGAGGGAGGGAGAAAGAGAGAGGGCGGGGAGAGAGAGCGAGGGAGGGAGGGAGAGAGAGGGAGAGAGAGGGGAAGAGAGAGGGAGAGAGAGGAGAGAGAGAGGGAGAGAGAGGGGGAGAGAGAGAGGGAGAGAGAGGGGGGAGAGAGAGAGGGGGGAGAGAGAGGGAGAGAGAGAGGGAGAGAGAGAGAGGGGGGAGAGAGAGGGAGAGAGAGAGGGAGAGAGAGAGAGGGGGGGAGAGAGAGGGAGAGAGAGAGGAGTAGAGAGAGAGGGGTGGGACTGGCATTCTAACAAGAACGATGCAGGAAATGGTTCCCGAAGCCCACAGCCAGCTCTACAGCCAATTCCTCACACAAAAACAAATAAATAAAAATGTGGTCTATCGCCATGCGAACCTCACAGGCAAGCTTCATTTCTAATTGTTCTCGTCCACCCACAGTCTTGGGTTTGGCCATTTGACAGGGAGAGGTGGGGGAGAGAGAGAGGGGTGGGGGGGGGGAGAGAGGGGGGAGAGAGGGGGGAGCTTCCATCTCCATTGCAAAAGCTCATGTTCTGGAAACCGACGCCATGTATTTTGGGGGAGGGAGGCTGGCAGTGCTCTGCTCAGACAGGAGAGAAGGGGGTGCCGGGGATGGAGGAGATCTGGGGGTGAGGGCCTGCGAGCCCGGGAGGAAGGTGATGTTCACATGGACTTGCTATAAGCACAGATCTCTTTCTTTGGAGATTAGAAGAGAAAGAAAAAAAAACAACTTGCATGCATTCTTTTTTCTTTCGCTGTTTACTGATATGGGATGGCCTGGTTTTTTTTGTTGTTATTGTTGTTTTAGATTTTTTTAATCTACTAAAGAAAACGCATCTTCCTCCCTCAGGTTTTTAATTCAATTCCATTTCAATAAAGACAATTGGCAGCCTCTGAATTCTTGCCAAGTATATTTTTACCCCTTCTTTTTGTTTCCAGTGCTACTTTTCAATGTCCTGTATTTTCCTCGCCATTTTCCCTCTAAGAAACAAAGACATCCTCCCCCCCCCACCACCAATAACACAGATGCCAACAGTAATCCATCAAGGAGTGGGAGGTTTGGGTAATAATCGTTTACTCCCGGATTCCGAAGGTCTCTTCCGTGAACATTCATTCCTCCGTCCATTCTGCACGCCCATGCGTAGTCTCTGCTCCCTCTCCTCTCAATAGTCAAGGTCCATCTTCTACTCCCTATTCTTGCCACACCCACCCCCAATCCAGACAGGAAGGTACTGGTTGGTTAAAGATAAACCTGACCCATGCTCCCTGTACAGTGCTGGCGTACCCAACAACTTACCTTGGCCCCGTTCATGGAAAGGCTTCACTACGCAGTCCATACAGCAGACAGTTCCAGACAGCTCCAAGGGCATCCCAAGGCATTGCCTCTAGGCCTGGTGCTAAACTAAGCCTTCATGAAAGCATTGGTTTTGATGTTTCAACTATGTCAAAAGAGAGATATCAGAAGTTGCCAGAGCATGTTCCCAGGCTAGCTTTTCCCTGTTCAAGTCTAAGTCTATTTCTGAGTATAATCACCAAATCTACCATTATTTAATGATTTGGCCATTTTAGGAAATGGTACATGTTAAATCTACAAATACCAAGTACCTGCTAAGTACCAGGCCAAAGACCACACATTGGGGATGCATGTGCATTGGTGTAATTAGGGTGCCATCATTCCTTATGCAGTGTAAATTATTTCCATGCCTCTAGATCTGTACAACTTTTCATGAAATACACTAGAAAAATGCTTCTTAACCAAAGAAAGACATATCGTAGGATATATATGTAATTATATATGGTACATGATACATAATAAATATACATATAATTATATGGGTCAACACACATATAAAGCTGAGAACAAAAATTAACTTTGGGGGCTGGGGATATGGCCTAGTGGCTAGAGTGCCTGCCTCGTATTCATGATGCCCTGGGTTCAATTCCCCTAGCACCACATATACAGAAAATGGCCAGAAGTGGCGCTGTGGCTCAAGTGGCAGAGTGCTAGCCTTGAGCAAAAAGAAGCCAGGGACAGTGCTCAGGCCCTGAGTCCAAGCCCCAGGACTGGCAAAAAAAAAAAAAAAAATAACTTTGGTATGTATGGGGTTTCATGGTGTATACAATTTTGCCATTAGATTTTATACTTTCCAGTACACGAATCGTTCTTCACACACACACAAAGACAAACACAACCTCCATCAAGCAGGTTCAGCGGTCACTTGGTGACTTCTTTAAAACCCATTATTTTGGCCAACTTCAAAAAACGATGTGAGAAAACAGATTCTTTGCTCAGTTCATTATGAGAACAGAATCACATGTGAATAATTTAGCGGCAGGTTGAGGTTTTTACATCTCCGAGTGTTTGGGGCCTAAATTATTCAGAAGCTCTGGGTTTCTCATTCCACGCTGGCACCACAGGGTTTCCGCACCGTTGGAATTCAGATTTCCGCACTTGGCAACTCGACATCGGGGCATCTCCGCTTTACGTGTTACCAGCACATCGAAAGTCATTCAATCCAGAAGCAAGGTCCTTGTCTCCAAAGGGCCACCTTCTTACCCCCCCACCCGCCTACGTTCCTTCGCCTTGTCCTCCTTCTTTGGTCAGAGAATTGCTCTTCTTCTTCTTACCTGCTTGGGAAAGTCATCTTTGAGTCGCTCGGCGAGGTTTCCACAGTGAGTTTGCAGCACCTCGCACCTGCTTCCTTTGGCCTCCCCCCTCCTGTTATGGGAACGAATGCCTCCTGGTTCCTGTCTGGGCCTCCCCAGCACCGCGGGGCAAACCTTCCTGGTCCCTCCCTCCTCGCCACTGCCCTTCCGCGTCTCACCGGGAGGAACCGCACGCGCTCCTGACCCAACCCCCCTGCTCGCACTCCGATCCTCGCCTCCAGTCCTTCCTTTCCTTCACCTCCAACTATGGCACCCCCCCCCCCCAAGACAGCGATGACCTCTGGGAAATGGCCCTCTCTGTGGAAATGCCTGCGTGGTTCTACCATTTATTTGCCCGGCAGGTAATTCTCACCCATGTCTCCCGATGTGTGCCGCACCTCTTTCTTTTTATTGTGTTTTTCTTATCCGTGGTTGCACACATCACTTATAAACACAGTGCATCTCAATCGATGCCGCCCTTTCACCGTTCCCTCCACCCCTCCCAACCCAACCCCTGCTGCGAGTTCTTCGCTTCACAGGATGTGCATTAATGTGACAGCTGCCCCCCCCCTTCATCCACCCCCCCCCCGACCTTCCCATAAAGCGCCAGTTTTCTGGAATTCGTTTTGTTGACCTGTGAGTTTGTTTTTCTAAGGAATTACACCCCTGCAAATACCATACTTCCGTTAGTACATGGGTGTACACTTGCGTGTAAACTGTGCCTGTTCGCTTGTACATTCACGAGTTAGTTTCTCAAATCCACACGTGAGAGTCACTGTCTTCACTAAGTCAAATGAAAAGAATTTCCCAGTTGATGAACTCCAAAGCAAAGTGTTTGTTTCTCTGTAACTCAAGTGGCTCAATGACGGGGTGCTCAAAAGGCGATCTTACAAATTCCGAAGCTAGAAACATTGGCAAAAGACACCTGTTGTGCATTGAGAGTGCGCTTCCTAGCCGAAGGCCCGAAGCCAAGGCCAGTTCCCTTGCTTGCGTGCCTGTGAGCTACTCGCGCATTTTGTGAGGATTATGGGACCGCTTGGTGCTGTGCCTAGGAGAAAGTTACCCAAAGTAGAACTCCCACACCGATAACCCCCACCCCCCCAAAAAAACAAATCTCTTACTCCCCTCCGGCCTCCCAGCCTCGCGACCCTCCAGCAATCTCCCCCCGGTGGAACTCCTCGCGGCTTCACGCTCCATTCCCCGCTGTCCTAAGGATCACCGCGCGGTGGGGACGCGGACCGAGCCTCCGCAGCGCGCAGACTCACGTTCATTTCCCGGAGCAGCGGGGGCTGAACTCGCCGAGCTCCTTCACGCAGTCCTGCCCAATCCCAGACGAGCCGTCCCGGCACGACGGGGACATCTCCACCCACGTGCCGCCTCCCCCACGGGGGCTCCGTATTCCTCCCGGGGAAGACAGCCAACGTGCGGCCACCCAGAACCGGGAGTCCGGATGTGCTCACGCCATTTGGTAAGCGATCGGCCATTCTGGATCTCCGTCCGTGTCTACAGGCAGCTGTCGAATGCACTTTTGGGGGTGGCGAGTGACGCGTCGTCATTCTCAACATAGAATTAACGACATTCATGTTTGGTCGTGTTCCAGAAGGTAAGCTGGAACGCGAGGAGAGACTGGGGGTGCTAGTTTCCCTCCTCTCCCCCCTCCCTGCCCCCACACATACATCCACTGCTGAACTACCTGGAGTTTCCAAATGAGCGTGTTTACGTAGTGACTCTCGTTGGATGTGGGCATGCTGGCACTAGATCAAAACCCCAGCCAAGTTTTACAGCCGTAATTTTATTTGGATTTTAATTAGTATCAATTAGGACTAAAAAAATAGACAGTCTGCATAAACAATGTGAGGTTGGCTCTAACACGTAAATTAGATATTTTGCAGGAAGTAGAGGGCGGGGAAGCAAGGGGAATCTGCTTTCTTCCCTCCAGCTCTCTGGTCCCCCTCATAGCTGCGGCGCTGGGATCCTTGGGCCTTCCGAACAGACCCAAGCGCGACTATCTCGAGACACCTGGCTTTAAAAGGAACTGAAGGTGGGAGATTCCTACAGCAGCTCACTTCCCAGCATGCTCGGGGAGCCCACATTGTCCAGCCCTGGGTCCCGGCCTCGCACATGAAGGGGCTTTTTCCTCTGAATTCCTCAAAGGCTATAATCCAGAACCTACTGAGGACCGTCTCTCCCCTTTTCTTGTTGCAGTTTCACATCTAGGCCCAGGCTATCTTATAAACGAGAAGCTCCTCAATGAAGTGGGCTAGCAAATGTGTGTGTGTGTGTATACATACTTATGTATATACGCACACTATTATATGTGTGTATGGAGAGACGTTCATATGTTTATTAAAATGTTACTGATAACAAAGATAGAGTGCAGTGTAAAATTCACAAATAATCGTAAGGTGCAAAACATGCTTTGTCATAAAGCTCTCGTAGCCAATTGATTCTGGGGATGAATCTGTGGCCTCATATTGGGTCCGTGGATCCCTGCCTGTCCTTGATGCGCACGACAGACCACATCAAAGAACTCTTTTCAGGGCTGGGAACGTGGCCTAGTGGTAGAGTACTCGCCTCATATACATGAAGCCCTGGGTTCAATTCCTCAGCACCACCTATATAGAAAACGGCCAGAAGTGGCACTGTGGCTCAAGTGGCAGAGTGCTAGCCTTGAGCAAAAAGAAGCCAGGGACAGTGCTCAGGCCCTGAGTCCAAGCCCCAGGACTGGCAACAAAAAAAAAAAAACAAAACAAAACAAAGAACTCTTTTCATAACTGCTCGTACATGTCATTACACAAGCGCGGTTGTGACTACCACTGAGGGGAAATGGCTTGCTACTGCTTACAAGGAATCATGCTGCACCTTTAGAACCAAGCTGCTCAGCTACGGCTCTATTTCCTGCGGGCTCAGCCTCCACACATACCCATCTTATCCCCACGTGGCCCTGAGGTACCAAGTTCAAGCGAGCCTGGGCTAGCCATGACTGTAGGGTTAGGAAAGCTTGAACGACATGACTTCGTTACACAGCATCTCCATGACGCAGACAGAGCGAGCGCCAGTCACCTCGAAGACACCGGCAACACTAAAGAATAAAGTGTAGTGAAGTATGAAGGAAACAAGGACTGCTGAGCATCTGCTGCTTTTGTCTTGTCATACTGTGTTTGTATGCAATTTAAAGAATGACCACCACATTCTCAAAATGTGAGAATCCTCCCTCATCAGCCAACGTAAGCCAAACCCAGCATGTCATCGAGTGCTGTTTAGCAAGGTGGCCACGCCGCCTGTCCTCGCCTGCCAGATTCGTGCCGACCGTCTGTGAGCGTGACCTTCCGGCTCTCACATTCCATCAGACACGAAACAGAGCCCAGACCACGGCCAGAAAGACGGGCAGAGCACCAAACGCACCGCGGGGAGACATCGCTGGACGGCTTCTCCACCTCAACTCTTCTCCGTCGCTCATCTAAGCCCAATACACGGCGTCCAGGACAAGAAGGGTGGCTTTCTGGCTGCTGTAGTTCAATTTATCCTTGGAATTGCCCTTGTGGAATGTTTCAAGTTTGGTCTCTTTAGAGGCCTAGGTCTATTTTGAGGACTACGTGGCTTTGAGAAAAGGAAATCTCAGGAACCTGGAATCTCAGTTAATGATGATCAGATAACATTCACCCACATCCTCTTCAGCAAAGCTCTGGACTTGGAGTCAGATGCCAATTCCCAGCCTCCACCTCCTGGCACCTTCTAGACTGCAGGAAAGAGACCTTCACTGGCCACAGACTTCTAAATAATGCCTTCTGCTTTGGTTTTTGGGGTTTTTAGATGTGAGACCAGGATTTGAACTCAGTCCCTGATGCACTCAATCAATGGCTAGCACTCCACCTACCAGACGATGGCCCCAACTCCAAGGCCTTCTATTGTAAAGAAGAAAAGACAATGAGAAGACACAAACCCCCCAAAATATGTAGTTTAAACGTACTTGTTTCCAAAATAGTCATATGCTATCTTCATAGGAATCTATATTTTTCCATTCAGATTGCGTGGCACGGCTATGTCGTCGTATGCATACATCAGACGCCTATGGGAGACGAGGGAGTGGGAAGAATCAAAGGCAATTCCAGACCAACGCTGGGGCCCTGGAAAGAATCATCCAGAAGGAAAGCAGTCAGAAACACAAGCCGCATGGGGTCCGGGGCTGGGTGCAGGGCTGCAGGGCCCTCGCCAGCTCGGGGATCCCAGGTTCACCTAGCCAACCCCCACGGCGGGGCAGAGCGTGCTGCAGGGTCCTTCTTCATGCCTCGCTCTCACTGGGTCTGCTCCTCTGGCTAAGCCCCGACTGATAGCACCGTCCCTGTTGGGACAAGAACATACAAAAAAAAAAAAGTCAAGGAAAGAAATGGCAGGACAAGGGATGGAAGGAAGAAGGAAGAGCAGGCAGGACTGGAGACCACGGGGAAACACACCAGCAGTGCACTAATCCCGCGCTCCGCTCCCCCAGCTGTGTGGTCACCCAGTTCCTTGATGAGCCCGTGAGCCCGGCCATTACACCTGGAGCCTGGTCCCTATGGCCCCTGGGTTCGTATCCACCTGTGGCCCTAGTGGCTGTTTCCTTGAAAAACTGTGGCCCCATTTCCCTAACCCTTGACGCTGAGCTCTAAGGTGAGACAGGACCATGGGGTTGGAGGTGGGCTCAGCTGGTAGAGCACTGGCCAATGAGCGAGAGCCTCGGGTTACTGTGCCAGTCACTGTCTGGAACCTGAAAAGAAAGACCAAGGAAGACCGCGTGTGTCTTCTCAGGTCACAGAGGGAGGAATCCTCTGGGTTTTCACCATGGGTAGCAAATTCAAGTTACAAGAGGGATGGGCGTGGTCTTGAGTGTCCCAATTCCCCGCCGCTTGACTCCACAGACACTACCAGGTGTCCCCTTGCGCCTTGACCCACACAGACCGCAGCTATGACAACAAGATCGGGAGGGACATCGCCCCCCAGAACTCTCTGTGCACAATCGTTGTCACATTTCACATTAAGAAGAAGGAAGGCCATCTACGTTTAAAGACAAGACTAGACAAAAATTATCCCAGACCATGATCGATTTTTGTTTCCACGTCTTCTGGTCACACCAATCCAGAAGGGTGGACGTAAGACCTCAAGTAACCGGTCCACACACCATACCTGCACTCCCTGGCCCAAGGACAGGGCTGAGGACCAACACTGCGCAAGCACAGCCCCCTGGAGGTGTTCGCTGTAAAGCTAGGCGGCACAAAACTGCTCTTCTGTGTTTACACAAGGGCTGGTGCCTTACCACGCACGCGTGGAAGCCTGCCTACCTACCACGGGAGAAGGATAAACCGGCCAGAAAGCCAGCCCAGGGATGGGGAAGAGCCCCACCAAGGTTGCATTCTGTCCCCAAGGTTGCAACTGTCTGCAGAACCGACTCTTCCTGAGTATGCCATCCGACACGGGCCCTTTCCAGTTAAACCAAGTCAAGCCGACCTTCTTTCACTTGCTCCCAAAGGGGGCTTACCCGACGAGAGGCGTCACCAAGCAGAGAATCCCAAAGACTAGAGCTGCAGCGTGTGGAAGCAAACAGCCAATTCCAGCAGGAAGGCAAGCTTGTAAACAGGAAACGAACCCCGGAGTGCAGAGCCGAAGAGATAAGGGGAGGCTCCGACATCGTCCTTGCGAGTGAAGTTGGCCACAGGCACCTGGCTCTGGTCCCCGCGCTCCTGACCCTCGGCTCCCAGCTCACCCTCTCCGCGCTCGGCTTCATGACGGAGGGCAGAGACTCAAAACCCTGCCTCTCTTCTCAGCTAGCCTGTCCCTGTTGGATGTGCCAATGGACCGCAATGTCAACTGAAAGGGGTGGAGGGCTTTCCCTGCTGCTCGGCAAACTCTTCCCTGTCCACGGCAGCAGTTAGTTCTTCTGACAACTGCTCCGAATCCAGGTGCTTCCGACCCCCCAGCACAGCTGGCCAGAGTCCTTTCTTCCATATCCGAGTCCTCAGCTCTGTGGTGGCCCCAGCCCTGACCCCAGAAGTACCACAAGGGCAGAACCACTCTCCCAACCCCCCCGCCAGCCCAACCCAGCCCAGCCCAGCTTCACCAGGCAATGTCTCCAAGTTCAGGTTCTAACAGAGCAAACGTGTCCTCTTGGAGGGGACAGTCACAGACAGGCACGCTGGCTTCTTCCTGCCCCGACGATCTGCATGCCCCTTCGAGGTGTCTTTCACCTTTCCATTCTCCAGCTACAGGCTTGAAATCTTTTCCTATCGCTGCCTTCTCTGTGTTTAAACGCCACACGGCTTCTGTTCTCTACACTGAACCCTGATTGGGATCATTGTGTGCTCGAAGGTAATCATTAGGACAAGTCGAGCACAGACCGTGGATTCCTAAGTGTCCAAGACCGAGAAAAGAAGTAGAATGGTACCCAAGAGTTAAGACTTTGCGGATAGCTTCTCTCTTGTCATTATTTAGGGGGAGGAAAGTTTGTGATTTCTCTCTCCACTGCCTTGCATACATTATGAGCAGGTAGATTTCATGCTGGAGTGGACTCGTTAGGGTACGAAAAGCCCCAGACTCGGCCACTTTTGATCAGGAGCCTTCCACCAGGACTGCCTCACGTGAATGAGGTTCTTCACACCCATTCTCCATTGTTGACATTTTGGTCTTCGAGTTGGCGAGACGAGAACCCACGCAGGCGATGGCGCGGCAGCCAGGCCGCGCCACCGCGAGTGGCCACGCCAGCCCGGGAGCCCTGAGGATCATGACGCGAGTGGGCTCCGCCCGCCCACCGCACTCCGCATCAGAACCAGTGCGACCTACGAGGCACCTCACACTCCCCAGACGGGGCTGCCGGAGGCCCCACTCGCTTCTCAGCACCCCCCGCCCCCGGGACACGGCCGGCCAGGGATCGGCTTCGTGCTCCCTGCGTCCACGCCTCCCGCACGCAGGCCTACACATCAGCCGCAGCGCCAGCAGGGAGCCCAGCGCCACGCCCACCTCCCACACCTGCCTCGCCCCGCCAGGCCATCCGCAGGCCGACGGGCCCGGTCCGCCCAGGCGCCCACACCGGGCAGCCCACAGCCCTGCTCTGGCGGCCGAGGGAGGGGCTCCACACGGGGCGCCGGGAAAGAGGGGGACCGGCAACAATTAGAACCACACTCGCTGCAGCAATTAGTGGCAGAATAGAGAGTCATGTAATGCTCGGGAAGGAAGACGTGCACGTCCTCTAAATGTTAGCATATGCCTCCCAAAGAGGCAGCGTCTGCCCCAAGACGCCTTCTCTCTCTCTCTCTCTCTCTCTCCCTCTCCCTCTCTCTCTCTCTCTCTCTCTCTCTCTCTCTCTCTCTCTCCCCTCTCTCTGTCTTACTTGCATAGCACATTCACACAAATGTGGCTCTTTCATGGGTCCTGGGACTCCGAGTTCTGATATGCAACCATTTCCGCATGTGTTAGCCATGGTTTGTACTGGCATAAAATAAGAGCTTTGAAGTTCACGAAAGAGAAGTCAAAGTTACTGCTTACTAAGTACACGATATTAAACCAGCCACGTTTAACCCACTGACTCTTCTCCCTCCCTTCACCAGAGACAGACAGACAGACAGGCACAGACAGAGAGATTTATAATAGCCATAGGGTTAGGTCCATGGCCACTGAAGGAGGGGACAAGATGGTGGATTAGAGACCACATCCAGGGCTCACCCATTTCTTCACAAATTAAAATGAAAACAACTGAAGAACCGTTCCTCAGGGAATAATCATTGTACTGTAGATTGTTCTATAAAAACAAAGGAAGAATGCACGTACCTTATACCATAGACATTTGTTCGAAATAATGCATGGCAGAAGACAGCAGAAATAGGGCATCGCCGAGCTGGAGTCAAAACCTTTCCTTCCCTTTGCACTAATTGCCTCACGTAGCCTATGAAGAACAGCCCTTAGCACACCTGGAGCCATAGAGACTAAATGAGTAAGGTATTTCATTTTAAAACACTGAACTTTTAAATTTCAGTTATTGTTCACATTATTATTACTATTTTAAATGTGACCCTGTGTTTGTATTGAAGTACGAAATCCTAATCCACTAGTGTGACCAGCCTTCCCAAAGGACTTTTCAAGCTCATCTCCGACTTCCAAGCATGCGTTTGCTTGTTGAATGGTTCCCCTTCCCCTGCCTGCTGTTTCTCACGCTCAAGTCACCGCACACTTCTAGCTACTCCTTCCCAAGGCTCATCTCAGACCTCACTAAGTCTTTTACTGTCGTCTTGGCTTTAAAAAAAAAAAAAAAGAAAAGGTGAGTTTGCTAGAAGAAGGAAGATGGTTAAAACTGAAAACAGAAAAGAATTTCCTCCCGGCTCTCACAGACTTCAAGTAGTCTGTATGTTTGAAAAGCTTCAGAGATGTTTGCCTCTCTTTGCCCTCCCCCGGCTCTTTCTGGAGAGCCCCCGGGGTGGGGGCCCCCCCACCCGTCTCCGCTCCCATGACTGGGAGCACCCGCTATCAGCACCTTGAGATTGTTTTGTTTGACCGGACTCAACACGTGCTTCCCCTTTGCGAAAATCACATCGTGTCTCAGGAAGTCTCTTTCCCCAGCGGAACCAGCAGGTCTGCTCTGCAAATCAGTAAAGAAGGTGAAGGAATCCTGTGCCAAACTTGCCGAAAACTCGCAGGCTTGCTGTGGGCTGACTCCCTGCTCCCTGGCCCGACACTCCAACCGCGCACTGAGCTCCAGCTGCCTCGCCCACCCGACGTGACGGGCCAAGAAGGAAGGGCTGGCCGCCAGCTTTCCCTGGTGCCTTTCTTTACCCCAAGTCCAACTGTCTTCCATCCTTGACCTTGAGTCTGGTCAGAGCGATGTCATTTGCCTTTCACCCTCACAGATGCTTTAACCTGGTCCCAAAAGTGCTGAAAACAGCAACACTCTGAGAGTTCCATCTCTTCCCCATGCCCTTCCTAGTTTCCAGAAGGACAGCTAACTCAAGTCCCTTTGCCTTGCCTTCTTGAAATTGAAATTAATATATATATACATATATATCTTAACCACTGTCCTCATTCTCCTCCTAAAATACACTCATTCTTGCTCTTGATTTTAGAATACACTTCTCATTCCAGAACATTATGTAAAATTATCTCCGAGCCCTTTTGAAATAAGCAGGTGTGTGCTCTATTCTGACTGAGCTTGGTATAATCCAACTTGCTATGTAGCCCGGGCTGGCTTTGAACTCACAGTTCTCATGCCTCAGCCTCCTCCCAAGTACTGGGACACACCTGGCCACGTCCTCTATGCCTGCATCATTGTTATTTGCAAGCAATTCGGTGTCCAAGGCAGAGGCAGTGGAGCTCCTTTGTGTCGGTACTTAGCAGAGCCCCACAGGTGATTCAGAGTTCATTTAATTATGATAATCATCGTAATGATTCGTTACACGTTAGTAATACTTACAAGTCTACAAAAGGGGTCTAATGACACAAGTTTGAAGATTTCCTGCCTCTGGTATTATCAGAAGCAAGAGTCGGGACATCGATGGCCTGGGCAGCCCTGCAGGCCTTTTTCAATTTGGATGGCCTCGAAGTGGTCAAGTTTTCAACCGAGCTTTCTCACTCCGCGGTCTGCTCCCCTCTCTGGGGGATTGACTCCCACAAACTGCTCAAGATTCCACCTCCAGAACTTCGCAACTCAAGAGGTGGCTCAGCGCCACGCAGAAAGAAGCCTGTATGAAATGCAGAGTCCCAGGCCTCGCCCCAGACCTCCGGAACCCAGACAAGCGTTTCTGTGACTACGCTCTGCAAGGGAGCGATGAACGGTAGAGCTGGAGCGGCGGCCACCCACAGGCTCTCGGAATCTTTCTTGGTTAGTGTGCACCCTTGGCTCCCGTCCCATCCTCTCCCCACGGTTCGCCGCGGAACAGTGGAGACGGCTGGCCGTCACTGCCCTGTCCCGTCTCCGTAGCTTCCAGAAAAAGGAAGAATCACAGTTCCACCCTTGCCTATAGTTTATCTTATGGCAACACAGACTCCATCAACCAACCCCCATGACGGACCTTCTCCAGCCAAGCGGAGGGCTCTGTCGTGAGCTCAGCTTTCCAACCCAGTCCAATCCCACTCACGAATGTTATCATGCAGACACTTACAACACCACCACCAAGGGCTGGGGATGTGGCCCTCGTGGTACAGTGCTTGCCTCGTATACACGAAGCCCTGGGTTCGATTCCCCAGCACCACATATACAGAAAACGGCCAGAGGTGGCGCTGTGGCTCAAGTGGCAGAGTGCTAGCCTTGAGCAAAAGGAAGCCAGGGACAGTGCTCAGGCCCTGAGTCCAAGCCCCAGGACTGGCCAAAAAAAACAAAACCACCAAGCTCTCGGATCCTTTGCAAATGGCCCCAGCTCGTCGCGTGTGATTAACACGCCCCATGGACGATGTGCAGTAGCTCACGCCCAGCCTGCCGTGTCCCGGCACAGCCGGCTAGTCCGGTACCCCGGCGCCTGTCCCTGCCCTCATCTCCGGAATTCAGAGAAACACAAACACGGAATGTCGATC
>NW_025959966.1:0-13404 GCF_023159225.1 Perognathus longimembris pacificus | reverse complement strand
AAAGTGATGTTTCCAAATAAACTTAATGACAAGGAAAATGATCACAATGTAATGTTCAGTGGACATGGGATATAAAAATCGCTTACAGTATGATCCAATGCACACACAATGCTAATGTGAAATGGTTGGCAGAAATTATTTATGTGGTGGCATTCTGTGTGTGTGTGTGTGTGTGTGTGTGTGTGTGTGTGTCTTTGTGATTGTGAAGCTATAGACCAAACGCAGGGCGTGGTGCATGCTAGGCAAACACGCAACCACAGAACTACACCACAGGCGGTTTCCCTGTGTAGCTCAGAGGTGAGCCTTGAACTCTCCATGTGGCCCAAGTTGGCCTCAAACTCTAGCTTCACCGACCTCGGCCCTTCAAGTGTTGGGATTACTGGCATACACCACTATGCTCATTGTTTATATTTCCCAGACCTTCCATTCTTTCTAAAAAGACATATTTTATTTGTATGATGAGGAAAAAACATGGTATTTTGGGAATATTTGTCAGCAGACAATTTAGCTAGAAGAAATGAATAGCTCGGTGTGGGTCTTTGAAAGACTGGTGTCCTCTTTGCCCAGGAATGCTAAGGTGGAGGCAGTTATGACCAGCCCGGCTAAGGCCACGCCCATCTGTGGTCAGCTCATGTAGAGGGCATGCCTCTAAAGATGAGTCTCTCAAAAATTAAACTCAAGACACTAACCGGCTGGAGGTCTTTTTTGTTCAAGGTGGCATCTGTGGTCCCAAGAAACACCTCGGACTGTAAACTATCTTGTAATTCAATGGGAGGAAGGGAGGTTATAAATGAATGGGAGGTGGGTGAGTGGATGGATGGATGGATGGATGGATGGCCCAATAGATGGATGGTTAAAGATGGATGGATGTATTAACGATTGGATAGATGGGTGGGCAGAGAGATGGTTAGAGATGGATGGATGGATGGATGGATGGATGAGTAGACTGATGATTGGATAGATGGTTAGATTATGATTGATGATTGGATGGGTGGGTGGGTGGGTAGATAGATGGGTATCTGGAAATTACCTCTGTGCTGCCAGTTTTCTCAACATTGATGTGACTATAAAAGAAATTGGGAGCTAGCAAAAATGCCTTGCATCTCAATAGGATGTCCTGAGATCGTACAGGGGGATATGGCAAAGATAAAGACTACTTTTTCCATCTATCTGTCCATCCATCCATCCATCCAGGCAGGCAGACATTCATTCATTCATACATACATACATACACTTATCCACTCAGTTATCATCCGTCCATCAACCCATCCACCCATCCACCCATCCTTCATCTTCCATCTATCCATTTATCTACCCGTCCATCTACCTACACACCCCTCTGTCTGTCTGTCTCCTTATCTATCATCCATCCTTCCAACTACCTATCCCTCCATTCAACAGACACAATGAATAAGCACAGTAGGCCGGGCCTGCGACGGACGCTTGGGAATGCCACTGTGACGATACCACAGGAGCAGCCGCTCATTGATGAGACAGAAAAGGAAAAAAGAGGAGACCAATGGCGCCAGGTGATCAGGTAATAGGAACCCCTGACACGGGGGCGGCCGGTTCCTCAGGATGATGAGACAGGGTGACATGAGACAAGGCCCTCCCCCATGCCCCCCATCCCCAAGGCTGGCTGAGACATCCCCCAAAGCGGGCGTTGGGGGCCAACAAGGTACAGCAATGGCACAAAGTCCTCGTTCCTGTTCTAACCATTCTGTTCCACCTCCTGGGCATCTGCATTTAAGATTCATCAGAGGGTTCTGGCTGTCTGGAAAAGAGTGATTTATTCTCGCTTTCACTCAACACACACACACACACACACACACACACACACACACAATTTGCCATCCTTTGTTCTGTCCTTGGTTCCCCATACACATTTAATTACCTTTGGATAAATCTGATTTCCCCTCTCTTTTGTTTTCCTTTAATTTCCCTTTCTTTCACGTTACTTGTGACAAAAGTTAGGAGAGACAGCCAAGACAAGAGATGAGCCGTGGGGTGAGGAGGGGGTGGTGTGGAGGGCGAGGGAGGGTGGAGGGGGGCACCGGGAGGGCGCCCGTGACGCAGCTCTCCCACGCCACGCTGGTGAATTAGAAGTGCCCTGCGCGTCTACTGAATTCATCACCAAATACTACTCGCACGAAAGTAACTTCAGCTTCCAGGAGAACTTCATTCCGTCAGAAGCGAAGCAAGAGTAAGCTCTCTTGCTCCGTATGCAGTGGAATCCACTTTTACCTCCTAGTGTTTACAATGTGCTAATAAGTCCATGCACAAAAGGGAAGGGTGCTGCCTAAGTTTAGTCTCAGTTACCAAGGAAAGCCTGAAGTGCTTTCAGAAGGGAACGATGGGGGGCGGGGGGGAGGAGGCGGAGGGGGTGGTATTTGTGGAACTAAGACAAGCACTCTTACATAGCCCAGTGGATCTGGGCTGTCCTGGGGGTGTGGTGGAGGGCTGGAAGGGCTAGGCTGGAGACAGGAATTGGGGGGCTTGCCTAACACAGCCCCCGGGGAGACTCAGCCCAGAGACTGACACCTCCTGTCTTTTCCCTCCTCCCTCTTAGAGGCAGAGTGCCTGTGTCTAACTCAGCTGCGGGTGTGCAGTAGAGAGACAGGGGGCTGGGGAGCCATCTCCTAGCGTCCGCCCCACCACTGTGCCCCAGAGATCAGAGAGCATCACGGTCCCAGACGGGCAGCGCAGTCACGGCGCCCCAGGAACGCACACAGCTCCATCTCATAGTCCTTTGGTATCTGTGACGAAGGTCCTGAGACCCCGGGGGTGGCCGGGCGGCGGGCAGGGGGCTGTCCTCCCGTGCGTGCTCAGCTTTCACGTCTGATGAATAGAAAACGACTTTCCATCCCATCCCCGGCAATCCCAAATGGATGGCTTGGGAAGGAAAGGCTTTCCATTGCGGTGGGGTCAAGTATCATGTCTAGGTGGCTTGAGAACGTACTTGAGAAGGGAAATGTGGTCACCTTGAAATTCTGCCATGCAAGAGCCCCTGTTTCCAATTTTTAAAAAAATGTGCATGCTAACAGCAGCCCATGGCATCATGGGAGGTAGGGTTTTTATTCTCACAGGTAGGGGCAACAAGTTCAGTGGGCTCAGACTTTATCCAGTGGCTAGGTTAATAAAGCAAGACCCTGAGCCGGGCCCTGGTGCCTCCCGCCTGTCATCCTAGCTACTCAGGAGGCTGAGATCTGAGGATCGTGGTTCAAAGCCAGCCCAGGCAGGAAAGTCTGTGAGACTCTTATCTTCAATTAAACCACCAGAAAACTGGACGTGATGTTGTGGCTCAAAGTGGTAGCGCGCCAGCCTTGAATGAAAAATGCTCGGGGGCAGTGCCCAGGCCCTGAGTTCAAGCCCCATGACCAAGCAAGAAAACAAAAACAACCAGAGTGGAAAGGGCTGAGGGTTTGGCTCAAGGGGTAAGGCACCTTTCTAGCAAGTGTGAGGTCCTGGGTTCAAACCCTCACGCTTTTAAAAAGAAAAAAAAAAAAAAGGAAAAATACAGATTGGATACCCAAGGAGTGGGAAGCAGGAAGTGAATATTTTAAATTGTGGGGTACATCTACCCTCCCTCCTCAGTAGGGAAACCTCACAAAATGGTGGGGCTTTTTTTTTCCCCTCAGAATTTGCAATAAACGAAGAACATTTCTTCAAGCTCACCATTTCTGCAGTTTCATCTTAACATTTCATCCATTAAATTCAAATCAAGCTAAACGTATTGCCTTCAATTTTCAAAAGAAATGTGTATGGTACGATTCCATTTTTATAAAAGGGTTTCGATTGATCTAATTAGCTATCATTTCTGTCAGGAGTGATGCTCCTAACAGTTTCTTCTAGATGGAATTGGAAGAAGTAATTTCCTTATTTGTTCTTCTGTCCATAACTCGATTTTAAAAACAAATAACACTAGGTTATTATTTTCACACAGTAGTGTCCTTAAAATAAAGCATAATTGGAAAGGTCTTTTAACTAACAGGCTTAAACAACCTTCTAAGAAGTACATATATCTTAAGGAAAAAATAATTAACACAAAGCTCATGGTTTATCTCGCGATAAACCAGCTAAATGCTCAACGGATCCTGTCACTAAACACTGCTTGTCTATTTGGGCGTGAGCAAACCCTAGCAATGGCTCCCCCAGGACTTGAATCCCTGAGCTCGGTTCCTGTGGTTGTCCTTGGTGTTTGCTCCTTTGCTAGAGCTCAGCACGGCTACCACTGCCTCAGTCCCCTGGCCCGGGCTGCAGAGCAAAGCACCCAGCGCCCTTGGTAAATGATCCTTCCATATACAGATCCCATGGAAGTTGGCATACAATAGGC
This sequence comes from Perognathus longimembris pacificus, assembly GCF_023159225.1. Lineage (NCBI taxonomy): Eukaryota > Metazoa > Chordata > Mammalia > Rodentia > Heteromyidae > Perognathus > Perognathus longimembris. The sequence goes on along the minus strand of NW_025959966.1, from coordinate 9,071 downwards.
GCAACTGGCTGCGAGCTGTGGCTCACGCCTGTCCTCCTAGCTACTGCGCGGGAGGCTGAGATCTGAGGATCGAGATTTGAAGCCAGCCAGGGCAGGAGTGTCCACGAGACTCCTCTTCTCCAATGAACCACCAAAAAAAGCTAGAAGTGGAGCTGTGGCTCAAGTAGCAAAATTCTAGCCTTGAGAGGGTAAAAAAAAACAAAAAACAAGAAAGCCAGGCAAGAGCACAAGACCCTGGGTTCAGGCCCCAGTATTAGAATGTGCGCGTGCGCACACGCACACACACACACACACACACACACACACACACACACACACAGAATCAAGCCAAGCTATGGAATCAGCCAAGGTGCTGTGAAGTTATGAATGGATCATGACCCTGTGGTGTTGTATGTGTACTGTGGAGTATTAGTCAATCATTTAGAAAAATGATGTCGTTTGTTGGATGGGGTGGGAATGGGGGGGGTAGGGGGAGAAAGTGGATGAAATGAGGGTATCACAAGTGAAATAAAGCCAGACTGAGAAAGATAAATACCTCATGCCCGCCCTTCATCAGGGAGAAATCGAGTCCAAAGCAAAGAGCACGAGCGACAAGAAGGCGGAGCGGGGCTGTTTGAGGGGCGAGGAACCAGCAGGAGGGGAAGGGGAAAGGCAGAGAGTGAAGGAGGGATCCGTTATAATTGAAGTACTTTATATGCATGTGTAAAAATAGAACGATGAGACCCATTAAAATTGGTTAAGTGTGGGGGGAGAATAGGGGGTGCTGGGGGGGCAAGAAAGGGCAAGAGAGCAGGTGAGTTCCACCAAGACGCGTTCTGCGTGTGCGTGGAACTATCACAATGAACTTCTTTGTACAGTTAATGCATGCTAATCCAAAAGCCAAAGACTGAGCCCTACGCCATTGGCCGCACCATGGTCCTCAGACTGTGAAGGTTTACCCGGAGAAGTTGGTAAACGCGGGAAAACCAGGTTCCACCTACTCTGAGCTGCCCCCCCACCCCCACCCCCACCCCCCCGCCCCCCCCCGCCCAGGCCCTGTGGCTTTGTGACGGAGCCCGGCTGAGTACCATCCATCACGCCGTCCTGGCCTGGGGCCCGGGGCAGTTCCCACTCTGCTAGGAGATGCAGACACAGGAGATCATCCTCGCCTCTCCCCCTTGGCTGAGAGGAGGTTTCACAAGGGGTGGATGGCCAAGCCCCCGACATCGCCCCAGGGTCTGGAACCCTCCCTCGCGCCCCCCCCCCCGCCCCCCGCCACGAGTGCTCCGAGTCTACGTTTTAGAGGAAGCCCGGATCCGGCCCACAACAAGTTCTGCGCGTATGTTTTCTCTGATGGTGATTATATCCAATAGTTCCCACCCGTGTGCGTGCATCCAGCCCGCTCTCTGTCAGCTCCAGACAGAGTTCATGGTTTGTCCCGTCTGCCTCTCATTTCTTCCCCGATAGTTAACTTTCAAGCACTCATCCTTCCTGTCTGTTTTGTCCCCCATGTCTTCCCACAGTCCTGGTCACCCTGACTTCAGGGGAGTCTCTGAACCCCGAGTGATTTTTGTCATGAACATGAAGGCTGGCCATTAGTAATAATTCCATTAAATAACTGTACCCCCACCCTCACCTCCAGCCTTGACAAATAGGATGGAGAGCCCTCCGGCGCTGTCCTTGGTCCTGACCCGATCAACGTTTAAATCCATAAAGCAGAGGGGAGATGTTTAATGGGATGTATATCAAATCAGGACGTGACACAAAGCTGAAAGAGATGAGCAAGGCTGGTTAAGTTCAGATCCGGATTGATCGTGGGGCACTGGAATTCTGGACTGAAGTCAAGAGAAGGGGCTCCACAGATAGGACATAAATTACAGACCTGGGCTAGGCCAGTGGCTCATGCCTGTGATCTTAGCTAACTGCTCAGGAGGCTACGGTCTAAAGACGGAGGCTCGAAGCCAGCCCAGGCAGGCTAACAGGTGGAAAGCAAAAAGTGGAGATGTGGCTCACGTGGTAGAACACCAACCTTGAACAACAAAAGCTAAGGAGAAGTCCCCAGGCCTTTATTTCAAGTCTGAGCACACACACACACACACACACACACACACACACACACACACACACACACACACACCCCTGTACCTGAGATGCACATGTCTAAACTGTTGGGGTAATGACTGTCACAATGTGTGACACTAGATGGTAGATGGCCCTCTTACTTAATGGGTTGAAACATTATCTACTGTGATCATTTGAAAGAAAATTTGGCATTATATATCTAATTTTACAAGGCACGCCCCCCCCCTTCCCATTCCATGTCTGGAAATGCATCATGCAGATCGATGTGCTTGCATTCCTACAACATGCTCCCTTCCTTTTAGATTTCAGCGGGATCTTCCTCTTCTTGCCACCTTGCAGTATTAAAATACACGACACATAACATTCATCATCTTAACCACCTCGAGGTATGCCACTCACACTATCTCACCGTCGCCACGATCTACGCCCAAGCATCTTCATCATCTCTAATACAGAATCCCACGCCCGCTAAACAGTAACTCCTCATTTCTCCCTCCCCTTTGGTGAGCGGCCCTGCGCTTTGCCTCTCTCATCTTGCGTACCCCAGGTTCTGCGTGCACTGTGGGACTGTGCCACACTGTCCTTTGATGGCTGGCTCCTCGTCCGCAGGATAGGTGTTCTCCAAGTCCGTCCGTGTTACGGTATATCTGCGTCACCATCGCCTCCCTGCGTATGGCTGCATGGCGTTCCACCAAGCGTGCCCACCACAGACACTGCATGATTGCCCACATCGTGGGCTGGGTCTTTGGGGTTAGGGTGGAGAATGCTGCTAGGAACATTGCTGCATCCACCGCTCTTCATAGGACTGCTTGGCTGATTTTACAAAAAGATCGAGGAGAAGGCACAATAGCTATCAATAAGAGTATGAGGGTAGATAAGCGAGGTACATCCACCCAGGAGAATTCTCTGCAAAACTTTAGAAGGAGGGGAGCCTTCAAGTCTTGGTATGGAACCACCCCAAAGATACATTTTCATGGAGGAAGAAGAGAGGGAGGGAGAGAAAGAGGAAAAAGAGAAGAAAAAAAGAGGAGGAGAAAAAGAAGAGGAGGAGGAATGGAAGGGGAGGGGAGGAAGAAGAGAGAAAGGGGAAGAGCGGAGAAGGAGGAATTGGTGGAGGAGGAAGAGAAGGAAAAAGAGGAAAAGGAAGAATAGATGGAAGTGGAGGGGGACGAGAAGGAAAAGTAGAAGGAAGTGGAGGAGGAAGGGGAAGTGGAGGAAACGAAGAGAAAGAGGAAGAGGAGAAGGGGGAGGAATTGGAGGAGAAGAGGAGGAGGCAGAGAAGGAAGAGTAGAAGCAAGAAGAATAGAAGGAGGCGGAGGAAGAAGAAAAGTAAAGGAAGTAGAGAAGAAAACGAAGGAAGAAGAATAGAAGAGTAGAAGGAAAAGGAGGAGGAGAAGGAAAGGGAGGAGGAGGAGGAGGAGGAGGAGGAGGAGGAGGAGGAGGAGGAGGAGGAGGAGGAGGAAGAAGAGCTGCAGCAGCAGCAGTAGAAACAGCACAGGGTGGATATCTGATGCGCAGACCATCTCTGGTGACTGGACCTGGGGTGGGCCGTGCTCAAGACTTCCCTACATGCCCTCTGACTGGCGGTCACATCATCTCTCACGATGCTCAAGGGGCCATGGGACCCAGGAAGAAGGACGCACAGCTTCGCCGGGGGAAACCTGGATTCCCTGTGAGGGCCCTACCTCCAGTCCAGCCCCTGCTGGGTGAAGGGTGTGCGCGGCCCCTGTCAGGCAGCTTGTGCCTCGGGCCTGTTGGAGGAGGGGGAGCCCAGTGATGGAGTCCTCAAAGACTCAGGGAGGCTGGGCCCTGTGGAAGGGCAGTGCGCCCCCTGGAGAGGCTGCTGTGGGCCTCTTCCAGGCTTACTTGGTCAAAAGACCTCACAGGATGCTAATCAAATCATATTTGAAAATGAGTTGAGGAGGGGAGTCAGAATAAAAAGGCAGTGGAAAGAAAACTAAGTTGGACGTGGCGGAAACGGCCGCTCTGTATTCTAAGGCCTTCCTGGCTCCTGGCAGGGTTTGAGATTAGTGTTGATAATAGCTTCACCGTAGGACCACAGAAAATCAATGGAACCGGGACCGAGGCAGGATCCATTTATCTTCTTAGGGTGAAATAGAAGGTGTGATTTAAAAAAAAAAAAAAAAGACAAATTATCCCGAATGCGTGTAATTGATGTGCATACACACAGAGCTAGGCGAGAAGAGCCAACTCACACAACTGCATAATATCTGGCATGGGTTTTTATTCTCTCTCTTTCATCAAGAATTTCTTGTAACAATGCAAACGGCCAGGGCATGGTTCGTGTCCTCTGGAGAAAAGGCACTAGGGACCGAGTCCTAGAATATGGCGCATCATTTTTTTGCACAGCTAATTATTTGTTTAAAAGAGCGATGATGAATACACACAGAAAGGAAATGCCAACTCCTATGTACATATGTGCATCGGTCCCACTTTAGAAGTGACCTGCAGGGGACAGAGTCTGCACAAGTCCCTCCATCCACCACTCTGCCTCCCGTCTGCGGGGGAGTGAACCTTCCCTTCCTGTGGCTTTATTGATGTGAGTTCCCTTCATTGATCTCCGTGGACCCTTCTCATCGACAGAGACACTCCCATTGCCTCTCCGGGGTCAATAGCAGACACCCTGAAGGCTCTGGAAAGATGGCGTATTGATTAACTGATGAATTTATTAATTAACTGAGATCTCATTTTCAACCTTGGAAGGCCATCCCAAGCGGGAAGTTCAGAGCCAGGTCTTTTCACAAACGGCTGCTTCTTACCCAGATGGCACTGCTAAGCCCATCTCGTTGGGGGAGACGGGACGCGTCCTAGGAAAACTAAATTGCTGGGGAAGGGTGGGCCTGGATGCCAAAGGGGGTGGGAACCCCTGTGCAGGGTCTGGAGACGGGGGGGGGGGGGGACGCCCACTCACGCTCAGCAGGCCAGGTGTGAGCTGACTCTATCTACCACCTGCAAAAGGAAGGCAACCGGGCTCAGCTTCCGTCCCTGCTTCACAGAGCCAAGGCTATCCCAGGAGGACCTGGGGCTCTGATCCATGTTCAGTTCCCCTTCACCCCTCACCCCTCCTGCCCTTCTAGAAAACAACTCCACACCACGTGGCTGACGGAGGACTGGAAGGCTGTGATGCACTATAAGAGCTGACCGTCTTGGGGGAGAGAGCTCTTCGTGGGAGGCAGTAAAGAAAGAGAGGAACCCCTCAAGGACGGTGTGAGCAGGGGGTGTATCGGCCAACACAGCACATCGGGCTAGAGGAGCCAAAGAAGCAGATGTTGTAGGTCAGGAGAAGATGTGGCTGGAGGCAGAGCAGAGATCTATCAAGGGGAAACCATACAGATGTGAGGGTTTGGCCCAGGATCTCCACCCATCCATCTGCCTGGTGGGTGCAATAACCGCAATAGAACTCGATCACTCTAAACGTGGGCCAAGGTGAAGCTCGCCAGCCAAGTCCAAGCCCATCTTGCTTGAGAGCAGGAAAGAGAGGACCACCTACGACGCAATGGGAACCTTGTCCCCTGGTGTCAACAGGAAGAGCTTCCCTCTGAAAATGACAGGCTTAGCCCGGTGCCCAGGGGCTCACGCCTGTCATCCTAGCTACTCAGGAGGAAAAGAGATCTGAGGAGCGTGCCTGGAAGCCCGCCTGGGCAGAAGAGTCCGTGGGACTCTTATCTCCAATTAACCACCCCAAACCCGGAAGTGGAGTTGTGGCTCCAGTGGGAAGCATCTGCCTCCAGGGACAAAGCTAAGGGACAGCATCCAGGCCCTGAGTTCAAGACCTACTATTGGCAGGCACACACACACACACACACACACACACACACACGAGATACTACAGAACCAAGGAGAAAAATTCAGCTAGCTGTTTCTTGGGGGGTTTTTTCTGGACTGTAGAAGATATCGTAGTCTCTCTAAGAAGCAAAAGAGGCACAAGGAAAGGAAAACCAACAGAGTGAGATGAAAAGAGAAGCAGAACAAAGAACGCAGAGAGGTAATCACAGAAACGAAGCCGCCCCGCAAGCAGGAGAGGGTAGCTTTCACAGCAGAGCCAAGAAAACAGAGCAGGGACAAGAAAACAAATGGGGAAGAAATGGGGGCAGGAGATCCGGGAAAACGGGGACTGGAAAAGCACACCTCGATAGTGAGGAGACCTGGAGTCGAAGCCATCAGGAATGAACCAGAAGAGAAATGAAAGATGGAAGGCTATAAAAAAAAAGGCTAGAGAGCCAGAGACAAACGCTTTGTGTATGGACAGGTGTGCTCGCCAGGCAGAGACAGGGAAAGGAGACCAGAAGTGCTGGGTGGAAAACCAGAAGCAGAAAGAGAGACGGGCAGCGAGGGAGAAAGGGAGGGAGAGAAGGAAGGGAGAAGAGGAAGAAGGGAAGGAGGGAGGGAAAGGAGGGAGGAAGGGACAAAAGGAGGGAGGGAGAGCTGGAAGGAAGGGAAAAGAAAGGAAAAAGGAAGGGAGGGAGGGTAGGAGGAGGGAGGGAAAGGAAGGGAAAAGAAGGGAAAGGAGGGAGGGAGGAAGGAAGGGAGGGAGGGAGGAAAAAAAGAAGGGAGGGAGGGAGGGAGGAAGAGAGGAAGGAAGGGAGGGAAGAAGGAAGGGAGGGAGCAAGCTATTTGCTGGACAAATAAGGTGGCTTTTCTGTCTTGGGGACACAGGGAAACAGAGGGGCTGAGGAAATGGGCCCCGGGACAAAGATGGCTTCCACAGTGACTGAGAAAGGGAGAGCTAGCTAGCTCCTCCGGGGAGCGAGGCCAAGACCTAAGTTAGCTACCGAGAAACAAGTTAAACCCTCGCTTTACACTAAATCCTCCAAGGAGTGCCTTCTGCATTAAATAGCTCAGTGGGGGGAAAAATGGCGCCATTAAAGCCATCTGATGCAACACAGATGGACCCGGGGTAGCATCAGAAAGGGACTCAGAATTTTAAAAGAAGGTGAGGATACGAGGAAAGGGACAGGCAGGTGACAGGCTGCACACAACAACAGCTCAATCCTGCTCCCAAGTTTTCACATCGCAAAAGCCGAAAATAAATGAAATACGTGCGACCATGGTGGACAACATTCAAATCCAAAGACAGACAGGGAACCAAGAGAAACGGGGGCCGACAGCACAGGATCCAGATGGATTTTCAATCCAACAGCTAATAAATTCTAAAAGTTGAACCAAGATTTAGCACCTTTTCGGCTTCCCCCAAATCACTATCATTTTAAGGACCACTTTTGAAGATTAGGTGACGACTGTCAATGTCACAAGCAGTATTCTGGAATAGGAAGGGACTCCCAGTACTGTATTTTCTCCCTCCCTCCCTCCCTCCCTTCTTGGTGCTGATATAGAGAGACTTGAATTCAGGGCCTTACTCTTACTTGGCTTTCTAGCTCTAATCTGGAACTCTTCTACCACTTAGCCATTCCGCCACTTCCAGCTTTTTTAATGGTTAACTGGAGACAAGAGTCTCATGGACTTTGCTGCCCAGGCTAACTCTGAACTTTGATCCTCAGATCTCAGCCTCCTATGTTGCGAGGATTACAGGTGTGAGCCACCAGTGCCCACCAGTACATTTCCAGGTGACAAATGTTTACCAGAAGCTTTTACAGTGCAGAAAATCTTTACATAAAATCCTACTTACTCAATTTGAGAATACAATCCATGCAGTTACTAACGGTATGTGAAAAGGGACCTCATTAGCTACATTATAACTATAATAATAATAATAACTATTGAAATCACCTAGATGTCTAAGTTTAGAGAAATTGGCCACTCAATGAAACAGAATAACAGAAAGCAAGTACTAATTTGATGACCAGAACCAATCAACATAGAAAGGGGAAATAGTATATTGTAATTTATATGTATATATAAAAATCACCAAAAAGTATAAGGTACTATTTTTATTTTAAAAATACAAAATACATGTAATACACTAAAATAGCAGCAACAGTTCCGTTTTTTGTGAATGGGATTATGGGACTGATGTTTTCCTTTCTATATAATTGTATGTCAAGTGTTTGTTACATCAGTGCAGCTTACCTAAAGGCCCAAAGGCAAGGATGTGTCCGTTGGCTTTAACTATGGCTACAGTGTGCAGGTGGAGGGGCTGCTGAGATGTGAATCAGGCCAGAAAAACGTGTAAAAAATAAAAACAAAAAATATGTAGAGGGTCTCATCAGACCTTCAGTGCTGTGCTAAGGAGAACAGATCAAGTTACCATCTTGAGACAGAAATCATCAGAGACAGAAATGGGAGGATCAAGGTCCAGGACAAAAACAAACACGACTCGGGGTCTTCGCCTCACAACCCGCAGGCCGGCGACGGTGCTATCGGTTAGGGCTGTATGAAAGGAGACCAGGGATGGGGGAATTGCAGTCTAAGCCTGGCCTCAGGGGGGAAAAAAGCAAGGCTCTAGCTAAAATAAATATATAAGTAAATGCAATAATTAAAATGAGGAGGACTGGGAGCATGAGTACACACACACACACACACACATACACGCATGCACGCAAGCATTCCGCTAGCAATTAGGGAACTGGAAGTGAACGGTGGCATTTGGGGGGAGGCCTCTTTCTCCAGTCTGTGCCCCAGGCCCATCCTGGGGTGGGGGGCAAGGGGGAGAATATCCTTCTGGGGCCCCCATACTATCTCCCGAGCCCTCCCCCTCCCCCCACCGTGCCTCAGGCTAGGACGCAGCTCTAAGCTCCAGTAGTTGATGAAGTTCTGAGCTCCAGGGCCAAAGCCTCCCCTCCTCCCCCCCCTGTCACATGCTGGTCTTGTTCCAGTTCTTTACTTTCTGGATCATAAAGTTGTCCTCTGGGTGACTTAGGAGGCCTCTCCGGTGCCGGGCATTTGTAACCCCGGAGACACCTGCACAGTCGGCTGCCCCCATGCCTGGGCTGCCGGGCAGTTGCGATCTGTCTCCCCCACCCCCCATCCCCCCCAGATCCTGCTCCCTTGGCTTCAGGCGGAGGCTGGATGGCTTCCCCGGCCTGTGCAGC
>NW_025959965.1:0-13491 GCF_023159225.1 Perognathus longimembris pacificus | reverse complement strand
TGACACAGGGCTTTCCAATCCCAGGCCCGAAGCAGCAGTGAAGACTACACTCTCCCCTCCCTCCCCCTCTCCTTCCCTCCCTTTCTCCCCCCCTCTCTCTCTCCTTCCTTCCCTCCTCTCTCTCTCCCCTCCCTCCTGGGCCTCCCCTACCCCCCACCCCCCTCCCCCGCACAGCCTGTCCTGGGCTCCCCTGGAGAAGAAACCACTGGAATGACAGGAAAGCGATGGTGGCAGCAATCGCTCCCATCTCCAGGGCCCAGGGCTTCATTTCCTGCCTCCTCGCACCCACCTGAGACATGGCAGGAAATGAAGAAGCTTCCAGAAGTCACAGCACGGCACCCCCAGGTCCCTGGCTGGTGTCCTCAGCCGTCCTCCCGGGAGCTCAGCCCGCGGTCAGGCCCTCGGCGAGGGGAAGGGCGCGTGTCCACCACAGCCGGGCACCATCACGGTGCTGCCGGGGGGCACGGGGCAGGGGGCAGGGGGCTGCCCGGGCCCCCGGCACTGCAGGCCAATGACTCTGGGCCCCTCGGCTACTCCACAAAGGGGGGGGGGGGCGGGCACATGACCCAAACACGCCAAAACAGGGCCAGGAACAGAGCTCAGATCCTCGGCACCCACCTGGTCTGTGCAAGGCCCTGGGGTGGATCCCCCGCGTGGGGTGGGGGGAGCGGGGGCAGAGGCGGAGCAGCCCCCAAACACACCGGCGCTGCCTGAAGACTGGACACGCTGCGGGCCACCCAGGGGAGATGGGAGGGGGAGCCGCTGGGGTGTGGCCGGAGGGGCGGGGGGGTGGGGAGGGGGACAGGGAGAGGGGCTGGGATTGGAGGATCGTGGTTCAAAGCCAGCCCAGGCCAGAAAGCCCATGAGACTCTCATCTCCAATTCGCTACCAGAAACCCGGAAGTGATGCTGTGGCCCAAAGTGGTAGAGCGCCAGCCTCGAGTGAAGAAACCCAGAACAGTGTCCGGGCCCTGAGTTCAAGTCATACAACAGAGAGGGAAAGAGAGACGAGAGGGAGAGAAGGAAAAAGGGGGGAGAGAGGAGGGAGAGAGGGGGGGAGAGAGGGGGAGAGACGGAGAGGGATGGAGAGAGACAGAGAGAGGGAGAGGGAGGGAGGGGGAGGGAGGGGGAGAGGGGGAGAGGAAGGGAACATTTCAGTGTGGCCATATAAAAATAAAAAAGCAATAACCATTTCTCCTTTACTTTCCCGAAGGTCCCGAGGGCTCTGAGGAGGAAGGGAAGGGGGACCTCGCGTGACCCCAGCCTCGAGTCCCTCCCCGGCCCCCCCCCAGGGGCCTGGCTGGCTGTGTGGGGTTGGCTTTGTATTATTTAAGGCCCAGCCTTTCCAGCTGTGCCTGGGCATCGTCCGGCCCGGCTGAGGGGCCGGAACACAGGGCAGATCTGCGAAAGGCTGGGGAAGGTAAATATTTTATGCCTGCTAATGCAAGGGCGCGGGGCGCGGCGGGGGGGGGGGGGGACGGGCGGGAGCGGGGGCCACGGGACGTGCAGATCGTGGCGAGGCGAGCCAGGGACCCCGCCGGCCACAGGGGGGGGCCTGTCCCGTCCTCACCCGCCTTCGGGGCCATCCGCTGCCCCGGGGAGGGGCCAGAGCTGTTTGGGGGGAGACAGTAGCAGCAAAACAAAAGCCTTGACGTCAACAGGCCAAAAGGGGCGCACCCCCGGCCAGGCCCGTGTGAGCCAAACCCACGCAAGAGGCAAAAGCCAGCCCAGACGGGAAAGTCGTGAGTCTCATGTCCCATTAACACCCCCCCCACACACACACACCCCTAAAAGCAAGAAGGGGAAGGTGATGGCTGGCGCCTCACCCCTGTAACCTGAGCCCCTGAAGAGCGTGGCACGGAGAGGACCAGAGACCCCTTCTCAACAGGCAGCTTGCACGCACAGGCCTTGCTGTCCTAGCTCGGGCCAGATGCCCGGCAGGCCCGAGACCCTGTGTCAAACACAACCCGCCACCACTGGGTGCCGGTGGCCTTCGCCTGTGATCCTAGTTCCTTAGGAGACGGAGATCTGATGAGGATCGCGGTTCAAACCCAACCTGGGCAGAAAGTCCATGAGACTCTTATCTCCAACGAACCACTAAAAAGCCAGGGGCAGAGTGGTGAAGTGCTAGCCTTGAATGAAGCTCAGGGACGGCGCCCAGGCCAAGACGGGCAAAATAAATAAACGCACACATAACCGGCACCATCGGGACTGAGGGAGGTGTGGCACCTGCTTCCAACAGCAAAGCCGCCCACTAGGGGCCGCTAGGCAGCCAACAGGGCGCTGGGGGGGGGCATTGGCAGTGACAAAGGAGAGGGGAGGGGGCGGGATCTGTGCTGAACCCAGGCCCTGGCTGGCCACGCCCCACAGGGCAGAGGAGGCCACGCCCCTTGACCCGGTAGGCCACGCCCCTCTCTTTGCCTTAGGTTTCCAGTCCCACCTCTCATTGGCCCTCCCACCCCCCCCCTTGGATACCCAGTCCCCTCCCCGCCTAGATGCAGGTGGGCAGGCCAGGGGCGGGGGCTGAGCAGAGAGCAGAGGAAACGCAGCCAGGGCCACAGCACCTGCGACTCCCCCCCCACCCCCGCGTCTCCATGCTCCCACGGACTTCCCCCAGCAGGGTGCCAGGACCAGGGGACGGAGCTCCTCCACCTCGAGTCAGGCGGCAAGAGGCTCCGGGTGGGTGGGCATGCCGGTGGTGCCTGTTAGTCCCAGCCACGTGGAAAGTGGACGTAGGAGGCTGGGTGTTTGGGGCTAGTGGGACCGAAAGTTAGCAAGATTCCACCTCGGCAAGCAGGCCAGACGAGATGGCGTCGATCTGTCACCCCAGCTATGCAGGAAGTGCAAGCGGGAGGGTTAGAGCTCTAAGGCTAGGGGCACCTGGGCAAAAGCGTGAGACCCGGGATAAAAAGATAATAGCTAAAGCAAAACACGACCGGGCGCGGGGCTTAAGTGATCCAGGACCTGCCTAGCAAGTATGAAGTGCTGAGTTCAAATCACAGTACACACACACACACACACACACACACACACACAGACTTGATGTAGCACTGGTCCTTCGGTCCCTCCCACCTTCTGCAGCCCAGGGGCCCCGGATGCAGGGCAGCCTGGGGGCACCAGCCTGCTGGCCCCCCGGACAACAGCTTGTCCACCTCTGGACTACAGAGCATAAGCACCAGCACTCCCAAGTGCTTCCTTACAGGTGCACGGACGGACCAGAGCCAGAAGGCCGGGACTGGGGAGGCAGGGACGGGGTGGAATCTCAGACACCATCAGGTGTCATAAGGAGGGTACTTGATCAAGAGGGGTCCTTGCTGCGATCAATGATAGCTGGAGCCATTAGCCATGAAGATGAGCCGGAGGCCCGGGGCCCGGTGGGCGATCAATACCGCTGAGCAGGGCAGACAGGAAAGGGCCGCAGAGGACACGGGGTCAGCAGCTGACATCCTAACCAGAGGCGGCACCGGGCCGGGCTCCTGGCAGAGCCGCTGCCGGGGATACCCACCCTGGGCTCTGTGGACACCGGCCAGGGTGGCATCTGGACATGGGTGTCTGAATAGCCAAGTGTCTGGACACAGGGGAGTCTCGCTACTGGGGTGTCGGGACATAGGAGCCCACTGGGACACTGGTATCTATGGAGGTGACCAGGAGGTCAGCCCGGAGGCCTGGGCCGCTGAGGGAGGCCGGGGTCGGGAGGGTCCTGGGATGGTGCCATGGAGAAGGAGGGCCCTGAGGGACTGGAGCTTGCGGGGGGGGGGGGGGGGGGGGGAGGGGGGGCCTGGCGCCGTGGCTGGGGCCTGGCGTGGGTCAGGCGCTGCGGGAAGGACCTGGGGACCTAGGCCAGAAAAGAAGCAGAGGAGCCCAAGTCACTACACGCACGGGCCGCCCGCGTCCCAAGCCGCCCGAGTGGGCTCCACACCGCACCCCTGCACAGCGGAAGGGCCCAGGCCCAGCGCGTGGAGCCAGGCAGGGGGTGCGGGGCGGGGCGGGGCGGGGCGGGACTCGGCTCAGGGCGCCCCGCAGAGGCTGGCTCTGAAATGAGCTGCTGGGGGTTTGTTTAGAGGGCTTTGGGGGGGGGTGTTCCCCCTCTGCCTGGTGTCCCCCGTCCTCCCCCGGCCCCCGGGCCACCCCTGCGCCGTCACCCTGGCTGTGGGTGGCAACAGGGCCCTCGAGGGCACCGGGGAGCTGGCGTGCTGCCCGCCCAGCCCCCCGTCTGCCACCCCGGCCTGGCTCCCGGGCTCCCCGAAGACCCTCGGGGCCCCTCGGGGGCTGCCAGCCCCGGGCGCGCGTCTCTGCCAGGCAGGGCCGCAGGCGGGGAACGGCCCGGCCGGGCTGGGCACACGGGACCCCGGCAGGCAGGCCCGGGCCCGGCCGCACCATCCAGCCCAGGGCGGAGGAGGAGGGCCCGCGGGGGGCGCGGCAGATGGGCTGCCCGGACCCCTGCCCAGCCGCCATCTGCCTGGCACTCCTGCGTCTGCCGGGCAGCCCCTCCTCCGCCATCTGCCACCCCGCCAGGCCCTCCTCCCGCTCTCAGGGCCCTGGGGGGGGAGGGGGGGCACGGGGAGCCCGCGCGGCCCACCTGCCCCTCCCGCGGGGGACGGGGGCCCCGCGTGGGGTCCTCCCCGCTCACGGAACCCCCGCCACGGCCCCGCGCCAGCCCCCCGAGCTGCGGCCTGCAGAAAGTGCCAGGGGCACAAACCTGCCTGAAGAAAGTGCCTGTGGGAGGGGTGCACGGTACCTCGCACACGGGTGTGCACGCATGCACACGTGTGCACGCACACAGCACCAGAGAGGCCTGGGCTGAGCCCACCCTGCGCGGGTGGGGAGGACCGGAATCAGGGCGGGCCTGGCGGGCCTGGACAGCGGCTCGAGGCCGGGCCTGGGAGCAGCCACCCCCCCCCTCCCCCCACCCCCGCTCGGGTCCCAAGACCCCATCCACATCCACACAGCCCCGCGGGACCAGCCCGCAGCCCAGAGCACCCTGGAGCCGCCCCCCCCTCCCATCCTCGTGGGAACGGCAGAGTGGGGGGAGGGGCATCAGTGAGGGAAACCCACCCACCACCAACTTCCCACCACCACCCACCCACCACCCACCCACCAACTTCCCATCACCACCCACCGCCCACCCACCACCAACTTCCCACCACCACCCACCCACCACCCACCCACCAACTTCCCATCACCACCCCACCGCCCCACCCACCACCAACTTCCCACCACCACCCACCCACCACCCACCACCAACTTCCCATCACCACCCACCAACGTCCCACCACCACCCACCACCACCCACCCACCCACCACCCACCACCACCCACCCACCACCACCCACCACCACCACCCACCACCACCACCGTCCCACCACCAACTTCCCACCACCCACCCACCACCACCCACCCACCCACCACCCACCACCACCCACCCACCACCCACCACCACCCACCCACCCACCACCCACCACCCACCACCACCCACCAACTTCCCACCACCACCCACCACCACCCACCACCCACCCACCAACGTCCCACCACCACCCACCACCGCCCACCACCGCCCACCCACCACCACCCACCACCCACCCCATCCACTTACCACCCACCCCCAGCCCGCCACCCGCCAGCGCCCCCCAGTGGCACCCAGCAGGGGCAGCATCCAGGCGCTCGCTCGGCCCCTGCCTCCGCCGCCGCGCCTTCCTCCGCGGAAACCCTGACGGCAGCGCCGCCCTCCACACCGCGGCCTGCTGGAGGGGCGAGCTGGGAGGGGGGGGGCAGCAAGGGGGCTGTCCAAAATGAAGTGTGCACACTACCCGACGTGTGAAATGGCAGCCCCTCCTCACCTTGATAACAATAAGGTTATGTGTGTGTATACACACACACACACACACACACACACACACATATTTCTTTAGTTTTTTTTTCCAGTCCTGGGCCTTGAACTCAGGGCCTGAGCACTGTCCCTGGCTTCTTTTTGCTCAAGGCTAGCACTCTGCCACTTGAGCCACAGCGCCCCTTCTGGCCATTTTCTATATGTGGTGCTGGGGAATGGAACCCAGGGCTTCATGCATGTTAGACAAGCACTCTACCGCTAAGCCACGTTCCCAGCTCTGTGTGTGTGTGTGTGTGTGTGTGTGTGTGTGTGTGTGTGTAATAATGCCAGATACTTGGGAGACAGAAGGGATCAAGGCTTGAGGCGAACTCGGCAAGATAAAGGAAAGCGTGCAAGACGTCATCTCAACCGATAGCTGGGCACAGTGGCATCTGCCTGCCAACCAGCAACTTGAGGAAGCACGAACAGGAAGAGCTCAGCCGGGGGTATCAAGTGAGAGCATATCTCAAGCACAACCAAACTAAAAGGGCTAGCAGGGACTCAAGCAGGAGAGCACCCGCCTGCCGAGCGCGAGGCCCGGTACCACCCTAGCAGCAACGAAACGCCACGAACCAGGGCAGCGGCTAGCGCCTGTAGTCCCAACCACCCAGAGCACAGAGATCACAAGGACTGAGGAATCGAGGCCGGCAAAGGCGAAACGTCCTGAGACCTCATCTCGGCCTACCGCGCGGGGAGCCGTGGCCCATCCCCGCATGCTGGGTGCCTGGAAAGCACCATCCAGGCTGAGGGATAAAAAATAGGAACCCGGGGCTGGGAAGGTGGCCAAGTGGTACAGTGCTTGCCTACCATGCACGGAGCCCTGGGTTCGAGTCTCAGCACCACATATACAGAAAAAGCTGGAAGTGGCGCTGTGGCTCAAGTGGCAGAGTGCTAGCCTTGAGCAAAAAGAAGCCAGGGACAGTGCTCAGGCCCTGAGTCCAAGGCCCAGGACTGGCAAAAAACAAAAAATATGAACCTCTATTCAAAAAATAATGGAAACACAAGGGTTGGGGCATGGCTCAAGGGGTAAAGCGCCTGTCTAATAAGCTCAAGGCACTGAGTTCAGATCCTAGTATCACCAAACAAAATTTGAAACAACCCTCTACCTCACCTGAGAGGAGAGAATGGGGGGGGGGGGGGAGGAAGCCATCCACAGCTTTTCTTTCCAGGATATTGCAAAGCAAATAGGACCCAAATTCACCTCCACATGCCCTAGAGGTCACGGGAGTCCTGCTGCCACGGATGGAGCGTGGGGGCAGGGGGGATGACGGCCCAGCAGGGATGATGAGTCCAGCAGGGCCTGCCTCAGAAGCCCGAGGCGCGCCGGGGATTCGTGGCTGGACAGCGCCACCGCGTGGCCATCTCAGGGACAACCAAAGCCCAGGCTCACTGCGGCGGGCTCCGGATCTGCTTAATCTTAGGCTTGTTTTCCCAGCAGGGGTTCTGTGACTCCTTGAGACCTCAGCCGGCCTGCTAAGTCAGCTCCGGCCCGCGGTTCCACCCCAGCACTGAGAAAAGGAACAAAAAACGCAAGGAGGGAGAAATCCCTCCCGCCTCTTAGTAGACTCTTAGACATTACTATCACAGGACCAACGCAGGATCCTAAAACAAGGAACAAAAAAATAGATGTTTCCGCTCAGCACTGGGTGAGCCACGCCTGTCATCCCAGCTACTCAGGAGGCTGAGATCTGAAGGTCACAGTTCAAAGCCAGCCCGGGCAGGAAAGTCCATGAGACCTCTCATCTCCAGTTAACCTTCCAAAAAGAGGGAGGGAGGGAGGGAGGGAGGGAGGGAGGGAGAGTATATAGGGGTGCTGTGCGGTGCAGACCTGCCTTGCAACCTGATCCCTCGCAGAGCCAGAGACTCTCGGTCCCCCAAGCTGCAGTCCTCGCTCAGTCCCCAGCAGGCTTCACCACAGAGCCGCTGGACGGGGCTCCGCTGCCCCCCGCAGCCGCCTGGCACCCCAGCTACCCGCGAGGCTGAGATCTGAGGGTCACAGTTGGAAGCCGGCCTGGGCGGGAAAGCCCGTGAGACTCTCATCCCCAAGTAACCAGCAGAAAGCCACACGCGGAGCCGTGGCTCAAGTGGCAGAGTGCCAGCTGTGAGCAAAACCAGTTCAGGGACAGTGCCCAGGCCCTGAGTTCAAGCCCCAGGACTGACACAAAACATTAGAACAAACAGTGCCACAGGCTGTGAAGGGGAAAGGCCCACGAAGGGGTCCCCAGAGCCATGGGAAGGGACACGCCCAGCCGGACACTGTCACAAAGACACGCCGGCTGCCCTGTATCTGGGTAACACGGCCAAAGGTGGCCCTTATCGCTCTCCGAGCGCCCCGCTTGATTATCAGGACTCAGATCCCCAAGGGGCTGTAAAGCGGATGCTGCTGGAGACGGCAGGTCCTGAGGCCTCGTGGATTCCCCAGTAACAACGCTCCACACCCCCATCACCTCCCCACGCCCACACCCCCACCCCACCCCACCCCGGGGCCTCGGATCGGCCTGCTTTCAGGCAAAGTCAGCACCTGCCACACCCTCCCCTCCCATTCCCCCACCTCCTGCAGTCACACCCCAACTCCAGGGCCCAACAGACACCGGGGGCGCAGACATCCCAGGCCCTGCTCAGCTTCTGGAGAAAGCATAGCACGCCGGTCCAGGAGTCGTCAAATTCCAGGTTCACAGTGGGCCCCTCCCACAGTGGCAAAGGGGGCCCAGCTGGCCGAGGCCCACACCCCCCCCCAGACGCCCCTGCACAGAGGGTCCCAGAGGGCAGGGCGGGCCTTGCGCTCCAAGGTGAGCGACGGGGAGGCCCCAAGGTCAGCCTCCAAGGTCAGCCTCTGCTCCTTCTGGCTAATTCACACTTAATGGCCGCTGGTGGCTCAGAATAGATGATGGGGGGACGGTGAGGGAGGCAGCCAGAGGGAGCAGCCTGCGGGGGGGGGGGGGGGCGGAGAGCCAGCACCAGCCTGGCAGGGCCGGGGGCTCGTGGACGGACACACACACACCCAGCATCCTCAGGGGCAGGAAAGGGGGCACACAGCACCCGAAGGCTTAGGAAAACTAGTACAGGGCTGGGATATGGCCTAGTGGCAAGAGCGCTTGCCTCCTACACATGAAGCTCTCGGTTCGATTCCCCAGCACCACATATATGGAAAACGGCCAGAAGCGGCGCTGTGGCTCAGAGTGGCTCAGGTGGCAGAGTGCTAGCCTTGAGCGGGAAGAAGCCAGGGACAGTGCTCAGGCCCTGAGTCCAAGGCCAGGACTGGCCAAAAAAAAAAAAAAAGAAAGAAAGAAAAGAAAACTAGTACAGAGCCCAGCCCCTGGGGTCACACCCATCAGCCTAGGAGGACGGTGGTTCAAAGCCAGCCTGGCAGGAAAGTGCATGAGACGCTCATCTCCCAAAGAGCTGGAGGTGGCGCGGTGGCTCAAGCGGTAGAGCACTAACCTCGAGCAAAAATAAGCTAAGGGACAGCACCCAGGCCCTGAGTTCAAGCCTACGTACAGTGCACAAAAATAAATAAAGAATTTTAGTTTGAAAAAAAAAAGTAGTACATATTAGTGGAAGACTATGAGGCATTCCCATGAATTAGATGGTGTGCATGCGTGTGTGCGCGCATGTGTGTGTGTGTGTGTGTGTGTGTGAATTCAGGGCCTCTGCGCCCTTGCTTGGCTTTGCCACTCAAGGCAGGTGCTCTACCGCTTGATCAACACCTTAATTTCTGGCTTCTTGCTGGCTCATTGGAGGTAAGAGCCTCACCGATTTCCTGCCTGAGGTGGCTTTGAACTTCGATCCTCGGCCCTCAGCCTCCCGAGAGGCCAGGATGATAGGGTTCCCCCAACGGAATCTGGCTTACATCATGTTTTATGTCGACCTCGACTTATCTCTCTCCTCAGATATTTGCCACTGTTATGGAGACATACCCCCAAATCCTTTCTTGGAGGCTTTGGATCGTTTGGCAGTGGTTATAGTGTATCGACAGCGCCCTGCGGAGCTCTAGCACGCCCCGCCTCACCCCTACCTTACCAGAGTATAGAACTCACGGACCAACACGTTCCCCAGCTTGGCTTCCCTCCCCAGGGAACCCCTCCTGGGGACCCTAGGGGGGGGGGGTGCCGGCCTCGGGCGGGTCAGGAGCTCGGCTGCCTCGGGTCTGGGGGTGGCGGTGGCATGGCACGTGTTCGCGCGGGAGGATATCAGCGGCTCTCTCCGTGCCTGGCCTCACCGCAGCCACCGGGCCCCACAGGGTCACCCTGAGCCCAGGCACTGGCCCGGGACACAAGGGAGCCACAGACAGCTTCCCACTCACATCAGAAAACGCGAGGTGTGAGCCAAGAAGTTTCCAGAGGGGAGCGTTCCCAGTCCCACGGGTAAACGGCTCCAGCACGGTTGACGGGAGTGGGTTTGGCAGCATGACGGCATCTGGGCCAGGCCTGGGCCCCCGGGGACAGAGGGGGGACGGGGCTGAGGGGCCCAGCCCAGGCTCGGGAAGGGAGCCAGGACCTAGAGCCACACTCGGGGTGCAGCCCTGAGGGAGCCCCACTGTGCTGGCCGGGCCCCACGCCAGCAGCGGTGCCCCCCAAGGCCCACGCCCAGCCCTGCCCTGAGCTTGGGTGCCCGGGTGAAAGCCCTGTGCCCTGCAGACCAGCCGGGGAGGCCTGGGCAAGGAAGGGCTGAGCGGAGGGAAGCGACCGCCACCCCCCTGCCATCCCCCCATCCCCCCCCCCCCCGCCATCCCCGAGAACACAGCTCCAGCCCATAATCCTGTTAAAATATTAATCCTCATTCGGCCAGGAGGCCGCTGAGATAAAACCCCAGAGAAGTAATAAAAGAAAATGATAAAGAGGAGCGTCTCACTCATAAAACCCCACCACAGAGAAGGGCAGGTCAGAGTCCGGTGATCAGGGAAGAGCCCGGTGGGCGGCAGGGATGGATCTGATGGGGGACAGGAGTGCGGTGGGGGGGGGGCGCGGGCCACCCCTGGACGGAGGGGCCATCGCCCCTCCTCCCGCCATCCCGTCACCCGGTGCCACTGGACCCCTGCAGGCCGCTGCTCCCCGGTGCCCCCCCATGAGCCGGGGGCCTCGCTGTCCCTGAGGAGGCACCCCCCGGGCCCTGGAGGGGGGCAGAAGTCCTCCCAGACGGAGGGTGGGCAGCAACCCGGTCCCCCACGGTCGCCCTGGGAAAGCAGGAGCAGGGCTCCGCGACCCCAGGACCCCTCCCACCGCCGGTGCACCAGGCGGCGAGCCCCCCCACGGCCCCCCCCAGGCCCGGCGAAGGCCTTCACACACTCGGGATCGAGCACCGAACGCCCCCCGGGTGCAACGCGTGGCGGGAGCCGGGAGGAGCAGGGCCCCGCGAGCACCGGACGCGGGCCGCCTCTGCCCCTCCGGCCTGGCGAACGGCGACGCCCACACCTGCCTCGGCCCCCGCAGAGGCCCAGCCCGGGCCCCGGGGCGGTTCCGCCAGCCTGGCCACACGGACAGTCACCACGCACCCCCATACCGCTCGAATCTACCCAGCCTCGGGGACCTGGAGCTCCCCGCGACGGAGGCCGCAGGCACCAAGGAGCTCTACGAAAGAGAGGCAGTAAACGCTGTGTGCTCCCCGTGCCCCCCGGGCAGGGCCTCTGCACCCCGCAGAAAAGTTTTCCCCAGGCCCCGCCCTCCAGGCACCCCTCAATCTGCCATGGTCGTCAGAGACACAAGGGCAGCCGGGGAGGGAAGGGCCTTTGGGGAGAACGCAGAGAGCTGGGTGAGGCACGGATTGGGTCAGTGGTGACATCCATGGGGCCCCCACTGGGCCGGTACACCGTGCTAACTGCGTACTAATTGGAGATGGGGGAGGCCTGGATGCGAGGCTATGGGGCTCCCTCACGGACTTGGCCGTTTCTCCAAACCTGGAAACGGGCATCAAATCAAAGCCATTCTGCCTAACCAGGGAGTTTGATGGGTGCGTGCCACGTCGTGGCAAACCCCGCACTGCGCCAGCCTTGTACCAGGCTTGGGACACGGCCGCACGCAAGGCCAGGCCTCAAAGCTGCTCACACTCCGCCACGTGCCGGGGGACACGCAGCGTGCAAGCGGCAAGCATCCCCAGGACCGGTGCGTGCAAGCGGCAAGTGTCACCAGCACCAGGACCAGTGCGTGCAAGCGGCAAGTGTCACCAGCACCAGGACCAGTACGTGCAAGCGGCAAGTGTCACCAGCACCAGGACCAGTGCGTGCAAGCGGCAAGCATCCCCAGGACCAGGACCAGTGCGTGCAAGCGGCAAGTGTCACTAGCACCAGGACCAGTGCGTGCAAGCGGCAAGCATCCCCAGGACCAGTGCGTGTCAGGAGAACTCGCGCCAGCCAGGGGCCGGGGCTCCTGCCTCTAATCCCACAGGGGTGGCTGCGAAGATCATGGTTTGAGACCAGCCGGGCAAAAACGTTAATGAGACAAACAAGCCCAAAGCAGCGGCCGCATACACTGATACCCGCGGCCCCTGAGAGGCACGGGGAGAGGATCCAAGCCCGGGCCAAACCTCAAGACCCCATCCAAAACATAACTAAAGCAAACGGGGCCGGGGGTGGGGCCTCGAGTTAAAACCCCATTGCTGCCCCCTCCCCAACAAAACACAGCACATTGCCAAGCATACAGTCCTTTGGCGGGGGGGAGGGAGGGGTGTACACACTGCAAACACATTAGGAACCGATACATTGCAAGGGTCTGCGCAGTGCGCAAGGCCCCGTCTCCCCTGGGGCCTCCGATAAGGAAAGGTGACGGGAGAAAGCTCCAGCTTTTCGGGCTCGATGGTTGAAGATAGCATGCGAACAGACGAGGCTACGAAGCAATAATGCTAAATAAAACCTGGCAAAGGGAGGGGGCAGGAGTCCACACGCCACGCCCCCCAGATCCACCTGCAGCCTCCCATCTGCCCCTGCCCGCCCCGGCCCGCCCCGGCCTCCTGCCTCCGCTCCCGCCACCCCACCCCCACCCGGCAGCCCCCCCCCCCGCTGAGGACCCGCTTAACCCCCCCGCAACATCTTCCCAGACCTGGGGTTCCGTCACGAGCCAGGGCGGGGTGCCGCGGAGGACCCAAACCCAACACAAGATGGAGGTGAGCTCAATCCTCCCTGGGAAGATGGGGTCGGGGGCTGAGCCACCCAGGGCCTCCGGTCAGCCAGGGACACCGGCTCCTTCCGCCCCCCCCCCCCCCGCTCTCGAAAACAGAGCAAAGCCGTGCTGGACCCTGAGCAGCCTGCTGCTCCCGATGGGTGGGCACCCCTGCGGGGGGGGGGGGGGCCTTCTGTGTGCTGAGCCCTTGGGCCCCCGCCCTGCTGCCCCAAACCCAGCGATGCCTCTCAGACCCAGGGCTCGATGACCAGCTAGGACGAGGTCCCCCCCGAGGGACAAAGATCTCACATAACGAGAAGTAAAACCAGACAGACCCACACCTCCATGCCGGCGGCGGGCTCACCTCGTGGAAGTCAGCCTGCAGGACCCAGGGGCATCACCAGATCCGGGGTGACCCTGGGCGGGGGGGGCACAGGAGAGTGAGTCCCTGTGAGTCTGAGAAGGGAGGACCCAGATTCTGCGCCTTGGGGGTCCTGCCCCACAGGGCACCACTATGTGGCACTCAAGGCTGCCCG
>NW_025959964.1:0-13581 GCF_023159225.1 Perognathus longimembris pacificus | reverse complement strand
AGCCCTGTCAGGGCTCTGCCTGGCTCCTGTTCTCTGCCCCCTGGGCTCCCTGGGGCAGGGTGGGCCATGTGGGCTGGGGGCTGAGGACTGCTCCCCTGGCTGTCTCCCCGGGGTGACTGCCACGGCCAGTCTGTCTTCCGTGAAGCCACACACAGGCTCGGTCACAGAGCAGGTCTTCCCACTCCTTTTGCAGGCTTTCAACACCTTCATTGATGATGTCTTCGCCTTCATCATCACCATGCCCACGTCTCACCGGCTGGCCTGCTTCAGGGACGATGTGGTGTTTCTGGTCTACCTGTACCAGCGGTGGTAAGTGGTCCTGAGGCCTTGGGGGGGACCGGAGGAGAGCCCCCCACCCCCACCGCTGCAGCGCACAGGAAGGACTGGAGCTGCCACTGCCGGCCCCGGTTCTGAACCCTCTCTCCTGGCCCTTGAGGTCCGGGGTTTGCCAGCACCCACTGGCAGCCGTGCCTCGTGGCTCTCCCCACCACACGGCCATCCTGCATGCAGCCCTGGGGCTGAGGCTCTGTCTTTCTGTGCTGTGTCTGGGTGAGGGGGCGTTTGCATCTTCACATAGCCCGAGGGGGCCTTTCCATCTCTGCGTGGCCCGTCTGTTGGAGACGTTTCCATCTCTGCGTGGCCCGTCTGTTGGAGATGTTTCCATCTCTGCGTGGCCCGTCTGTTGGAGATGTTTCCATCTCTGCGTGGCCCGTCTGTTGGAGATGTTTCCATCTCTGCGTGGCCTGTCTGAAGGGGACGTTTCCATCATTGCGTGGCCTATCTAAGGGGATGTTTCCATGTTTGCGTGGCCTGTGGTGGGGTGCCCCGTGCCACACGTGCTCGTGGCTTCATGGGCTGAGTCTGCAGTCCCTTGTGGGGAGGAGTTCATGGTGAACTCTTCCACTTGTGTGCCTGACGCAGTCTCCGCACTTCCCCACCTCCTGCTTCTCTTTCCTCAAGGCCCTTGTGTGTCCGATGGCAGTCCTGCAAACTGTTTGCCCGGAACCCAGGGCTCTTAGTGGGAAAGGTGTCAGTGTTAAAGCCGTCTGTGGGGCTCCCGCGTGGAGCTTCGAGCAGCTGGCGCTGAGTCCGCACACCCTCCACCGTCAGTGCCCACCAGGGAGGTGATGTGGATGAGGCCCTGGGGTCTCAGGACTGAGCGCTGGCTGAGGGAGCACTTGTGGAGGGCAGGGAGCCGGGCTGGGGACGGAGGAGGATGTTGTTCTGATGGCTTCACCCACGTAGTTGAGTTCTGTAGTTTCCCCACCATGGATCTCCAGCCTGCGCCGAGGATGACAATAAGCCAGCCCACGCCAGCACAGGGGCGCCACACCCCGAGAAGCACGCAGGTGGCCTGGCCCCTCAGGGACTGACGTGCCAGAGCGGGCTAGTGACCACCATTGTCCTTGCAGGCTTTATCCTGTGGATAAGAGCAGAGTGAACGAGTTCGGGGAGTCGTACGAGGAGCGGCCCCGGCGGAAGTCCCACGCGGACTGAAGGCTGTCCTGGGCTGCTGGGTGGGCGGTGAGTCCCTGGAAGCGCCACCTCTTCACGTTGCCAAACCTCTCAGCATCCCCCGAGCTCCCTCCCCCGGAGCACACGCCTGAGCACCGCGAGGGGCGGCGCTCCTGCTCTGGCCCGCGCGCCCCGCCCACCTCCACGGCGGAGCCCCGGGGAGAGGCCGGGTTTCCATTTCAAGTTGTTTTTTAAGTGCTTCTTAGTGAATTTCAAATGCATATGGAAATCAATTCCATATGAACTCTGGGATCAAATGGCTCTTTCCCTCTTGTTTGAAATTTGATTGTTTTCAGCTTAATGTATGTATGTTTCTATTTTAAAATAAATTTCTCTGGCTGTGACATTTTTTTTTTGTTCTGGTATAATCAAGTTTCTGAGATATTAAGTTTCACTTTTCCCAGAAATTAACACCTAAGATGGATTTACTTAGGCATTGAAAGGAACCCACGTCCTCTACCAGCCTTTGAGTCACAAATGTTCTCCAATCTCAGGTCCTGGCTGCTTCAGAGCCAGTTGTTAGGCAGGTCGCCACATTTTAAGAGCTGTACTAAGTTAGGACCTGGATGTATAAAAGCCGCAGAGCTGCTACTGAAGGGCCGAAGGCAACCGTGTCCACAGGAAGGGGGCCTGCTCTGCCCAGAGCAATGGAGAAGTGTAGAAACCCATGTTCTATGGCGTCTACTTCAACCCAGCCAAAATCAGTGTTTTGCAGGGCTCGTAATGGATAGGAATACGATGGAAAATTAGTAGCGGGGAAAGCAGTGGTGGGATCTCAGAGACTTAAGAGGGTTCCAAGGCCATCTTGTCTGACCTGTGTAGTGATCAGAGTGGCTGCTCAGGGTAGCTGTGGCTATGCGATTTAATCTGGAGACCACTAGCACAGGCGTGGCCCAGCCACCGAGATGTCCGGCTGTGTCCCCCCTTGCCCCGAGGCTGACCCCAGGCTCATCCCAAGTTCCCTCTGTTTGGATCTTACTGTCATTGTGCGGTTCTTTCTTCACTGTGCATGCATTGATCTTACTGGTGCGTCCATGTTTTGGGTGTCATGTCAGCCCTGGAACCCTTGCCGCTGCCACTCCCAAGCAGAGCCTTCTCTATGTTTCCTTACCTGCTTCTGCAGCAAGCCTCCCCACCTTTTCCAAACTTGGTGCTCAATTCTAATTTTTCTCTTTTTCTCTTTTTAGTAGTACTGTGGTTTTGAATTCCTTGTCTGTCACTTGCTAGACAGAAACTACTACTTGAGCTAATGCCTCAGCCCCCTTTGGCTTTATTTTTTCAGAAAGTGTCTTGAATTTTTGCCTAGGGCCAGCCTTGGAGCTAGATCCTTCTGCCTGGGCCTCCTGGGTAGCTGGGATCACAGACAGGAACCACCATGCCTAGCCTATTTATTGAGGTCGGGTCTGGCTAATATTTTTCTTGGGCTAGCCTCAAATTTTGATCTTTGCCATGTCTGCCTCCTGAATACCTAGGGCCACTTGCACCCAGCTGAAGTCTGTTAGGTTTTTTAAAGTAGGTAGCCGGTAAAGGAGACCGCCACGAGGTATTCAGGCAGGAGAGAAAGTTTATTACCGAACTGCTGGCCTGTGGCCGAGTAGATCCATGGCCGGAGAGAAGGGACGACCCCCACCCAGCCCTGCCTTATCTAGGGCGGGGGCAGGGGGTGTGGCCAGGTGGATTAGGATGTGACCTCAGGGAAAGGGGAGGTAACTTTCTCCAGGTCTGCTGGTTACCCAGGTAACTGGGTGGAGACTTAATGAGGTAGGGGCGTCTACCTGGAGCCTTCCAGGGATGGACCTTACAAAGTCTAATTTCCTTTTTCAGGGGTAGGGGACTTGAACTCTCCTTCAGCTTAAGGCTGGTGCTCTACCACTTCAGCCACATTTCCACTTCCATCAACTTCTGGTTAAATAGAGACAAGAGTCTCAGACTATTCTGCCTAGGCTGGCTTTGAACTATGATCCTCAGATCTCATCTCAGTAGCTAGGATTACAAGTATGAGACACTGAGCTGGACCTAATTTCTTGAATGCAGGACTTTACCTGTTGTTCAGCTTTTTTGCTCAAGGCTGGCACTCTTATCATGAGCCACACTTTCACTTCCCCTAAAGTCTTTAAATAAATTGTTTTTCCTTTTTCTAATTTTCTTTTAAGCTAATCTTAATTCACTTTTGTATTTTCATTCACTTGACTAAGATTTATTTGTTTACCATGTGCTAGGCCTGGGGCTTGAACTCTGGGCCTGGGCGCTGTCCCTGAGGTGCTTTGCTCAAGGCAAGCACTCTGCAACTTAAGCAACAACTCCACTACAGGCTTTTTCTGTGATTATTGGAGATAAGAGTCTCACAGGGTTTACTTCCTGGGCTGGCTTGTTGTGCCAAGTCGCGAAACCACCACCAAGAAGACCATCGAGACTCAGACATGCAAAAGCAAGGCAAGGCTTTATTTAAGCGAGCTGCAACTCGGGCCTCGTCCTACCCACCGACACAGCAGAGGTTAGGAGGGAGCCCCGAGCTGCGATTACACAGGGCTTATAAAGGCAAAAAACAAAGTTACAACAATCAGGTGTTCAAGCAAGATTAGGACGTGGGTACAAATCTGATTGGCTCAGGGCTCAAGGCATTCTAGGGGCAGTCAGAGTTAAGCATTCCCAGTGGTTAGAGTTCTAGACCGACTGGGCCCTAATGGGCTTGTCCTGGGTTTGCTCACAGGGCCTGCTTATCTCAGGTTCGCGTGGTAAAGTGGGGTTCACGTGGTAAAGTGGGACCTGACTTCAAAGTCTGGCACTTCAACTTTGAACCCCAATCCTCAGATCTCTGCCTCCTGAGTTGCTAGGATTACAAGTGTGAGTCACCAGCACCCAGCTCCAGCACTTTTTGCTTTAGTTATTTTTAGGGTAGAATCCCATGTCAGGGCAAGCCTGGACCCAAACCCTCCTGTTTGTACTTCCCTCGCGGATGGGATGACAGGCCACAGCGTCCAGCTGGTGGTTGAAATGGGGTCTCATGAACTTTGTGATCCTGGGCTGGCCTTGAACCAGTGATCTTCCTGAGGTAGACCCCCTGAATAACTAGGATTCCAGGCGTGAGCTCCTGCAGCCTGGCACGAGTTGCATCTTTAAGTGCCAGTTAGCTCCTTTCTTCAAGAACAAAAGGTAGACCCACCGAGCATGCTTCCCAGATGAACCCAGGGTGGTGACGTGTAACTGCCTTGCTCACGCCACCTCCCGCTGCTCTGTCCGAAGAGGCCCCCTTGGCAAGGGCTCCTCCCCAGAACGGGACTCTGCCAGGCTGTCAGCCTCCAGGCCTGCCCTGTGTGCTCTGAAGGGGTGATTAACACACTTAATCCTACGAGCAAACCCAACCTTTCCACATCCCGGTGGATGGTTTTACCTTGTCATTTCACAAATTTCATCAAATAACTTTCAAAGGGGCAAAAATCCAAAGATGTAAAACAGGAACTGAGCTGTTTGCCCAGTGATACGGATTAAATAACCACACGAGGAGGGATTTTTTTTTTGCCTTAAGTACTTTTATTGGTTTTTGTTAGGTGGCTTAAAGTGTGGGGGAAAGCAAATAGAGGCGGCAGCTGCGTGTAGAGGGCAAAGAAATAGGACGGCGTGGTCTCTCCGGGCGTTCGTGGCCCTGACCTCACACCTGAGTGGCTGCCCTCAGCGTACTCCTAATTGCTGTGTGTCCCCTACGTGGGTACTGTATATGATTTTGGTACACTGGGTATTGTATACATGCCTACCTGATCTAGGGAAGGGAAAGAAAAACGAGGGTGTAAGATATCACAAGAAATGCGCTCACTGCATTATTATGTAATTGTACCCCTTTTGCACAACACCTTGTCAACAAAATTTAATTAATACAATTAAAAAGAAATTGCCATGTAAGGAAATGACAGAAAGGAAGATGCGCTCATCACGTTATCTTGGCTAAGGATTAAGCACCGTGACTGTGCCCGTGTCCACAACGAGAGGCCACAGCAGAGCCACGGGAACACCAGATAAAGCATGGCCACCTAACGGGTGGGGGGGTCACGGGGTCAGCAGGCTGGGGAAGGTTCGGGGCCCAGAGGCCCAGAGGCAGGCTACCCTGCCCGGAGGCAGGCCTCTCGGTTCCCAGGGCCCAGCAACAGAGCTCCTTCCTGTATGGGTGCCTGGCACCGCGGGCAACTGCTCCAGGTCCTTTCTCCATCCCCTCGGCAAGGGAGCTTTTGCTCTTTTCACTGGGGAGTCTGCTGAGGTGCGGTCCACCCCCACAGCCCCTGCCGGCCCTGGCTTCTCCAGGGCCAGTTCCATAAGCCAGGCCTGGTAAGGTGTGGCTCGCTGCCCCTCTGCTCCCAGGCAGGCCTCACTGAAGGGCCCACGGACACAGGGTCCCAGGAGTCCATGCAGTGCTTCCTGCCTCTTCGCCAGTATTGACATGTTCCAAAGGGAGATTCTGTCTCCCCGGGCCTGAGCCCACATCTGGCCTGTCTCCCTCTTGGGAAGATCTGCTGCTGGGGGGGGGGGTGGGGGCGCTCAGTGTCTTGTTCCCCACGGGGGGGAGGGGCCCCAATGGTATGTGGCTGTAGCTGTGCACTGTGTGGAGCTGGCTCCAGCGCTGCGGCCTGTGGGCGTCCCCACGCAACAACAGGGCAGGAGGCCCCCCTCTTCTTCAGCTCAGCCGCATTGTACCGGTACCTGCTTCTGCAGGACCTACCTTAGAAATGCCCTGGGGATGCGGAGGGCGGGACCAGCCACACAGGGCTCTGTCTGGTTGGCTTACCGCATTTGAATAAACGTTTTACTTATCACGATGTGATACTACCATTGATGCCAGTTCTCTGTGATGCTGGAGGAAGAATTCTGGGTGGTTAACACTTTTCACCAGTGACTTGATGTTCATAATATGCCATGCCAGTTTCTACCTCAGTTTCCTCTAGTCTACCTAGAGCAGTTATCTTACCTCTAAGCTACATCCCCAGCCTCCTCCTCACCTTCTTCCTCCTTTTGTGCCAACCCTGGAGCTTAAACTCGGGGCCTGGGTGCTGTCCCTGACCTTTTCCACTCAGGGCTAGTGCTCTACCATTTAAGCCACATTTTGCTGGTTAATGAGATCCAAGTCTCCCAGACTCGCCTGTTGGGGCTAGTTTGGATCACAATCTTCAGATCTCCATTTCCTGAGCAGCTGGGATTACAGGTGTGAACCACCCGCACCACAGCCCCCTTCCCTTCTTATTTTTTTTTTCCTGGTTTCATGGTTTCATCATTGTCATTATTAAGTCAGTCGTTGTGCAAAGAGGTTTCAATTCCTGAAGTCGTGCATGGTCACCCATCTGTCATCTTCCTCCATTTCCCCCATCCCATCCCCACCTCAAACACACAGTTCATCTTCTACAGTGCACACTGAATGCCGTGACTGCATTGGCTCACCCTTCTTCCCTCTGTGTGTGCCCGCCCCCCGTCCCCCCTCCCCTTCAAACCTATTTCTGTTCCTGGGATGGGGAGCTCCCCCTTCTCCCGGGGCTGGGGGCAGTCTGGGGGCAGTCTTGCTCCCCGGGGAGACCAGGCCTCCCAGGCTCTTCTTAGTCTTTGAAACCATGTTTTCTCTACTGGCTTCTCTGAGAACCGGACTAACAGAACTTCATTGGGGGACACGGTTCCGAAGCCAGCCAGCCTCGGCCCCCCGGGCTGCGGAACTGAACCCTCCTCAAACACAGGCCTGAAGAGGTGCAAACTGCATTCGGGGGCGCAGCCATTTCTCCCACAGGAATCCCGGGGTTCCACTAAGGGCAGGTTGCAGCTGACGGTGTAAAGGTGAAACCCGGGCGGCCGGGGATGGGGGTGGGGTGGGGGTGGGGGGTGGGGTGGGGTGGGGTTGGGAGGGTGGGGTGGGGTGGGAGGGTGGGGTGGGGGTGGGGGAAGGGCTGTTCAAATGCCAAGCCCGCGAATAGAAGCCACTTCTCAAAAGCTTAGCACGGAAGGTTACCTGCGTTGGCCTTCGGGAGCTGGCCAAGCTCCGGAGCTGCAGCCATCGCCGTTTCCTCCGCCCCAGGGGCGGCTCGGGGGGTGGGGTGGGGGGCGGCCCCGGCCTGGGCCGCTGGCTGGGGGGGCCTCGCCGGGGGGGGAGGGCTCGGGCTGACCTCAGGCCGGGCTCCCCCACCCACCCGCGCGCAACTCAGGGCTGGGGAGCCGGAGGGAGAAAGGGGGCGCAGCCCAGGGCGCCCGCCCCCCAGCCCCGCGACACACCACGCGGACCTCCCCGCCCCGCCCCCGCCCCGCCCCTCCTCCGAGGACACGCCCCCCGCCAGAAGACCCGCCCCTTCCGCCGCGGAGCCCGCCCCGGCCGCCGGGCGCGCGCGGTTCGAGGCCGGCCCCCTCTCGCGCCATGCCGCGGGGGCCCCGGTGCCGGGCCGTGCGCGCCCTGCTGCGCCGCCTGTACCGCGAGGTGCTGCCGCTGCGGGCCTTCGCGGGCCGCCTGGGGCCCGAGGGCCGGCAGCTGGTGCGGCCCGGGGACCCGGCCGCCTTCCGCGCGCTGGTGGCCCGGTGCTTGGTGTGCGTGCCCGGGGACGCGCCGCGGCCCCCCGCGAGCCCCTCCTTCCGCCAGGTGGGCGTCCCCCGGGGTCCGGGCGGGCGGGGCGGGGTGGGGGTGCAGGCCGCGAGCCCCTCCTTCCGCCAGGTGGGCGTCCCCGGGGTCCGGGCGGGGCGGGGGGGGGGGTGCAGGCCGCGAGCCCCTCCTTCCGCCAGGTGGGCGTCCCGGGGGTCCGGGCGGGCGGGGCGGGGGGGGGTGCAGGCCGCGAGCCCCTCCTTCCGCCAGGTGGGCGTCCCCGGGGTCCGGGCGGGCGGGGCGGGGGGGGGTGCAGGGTGCACCCGCGGCGTGCAGGACTCAGCCAGCCTGTGAGTCCTGACCTGCCCCCGGGTCCTGACTTGCCCCAGCCCCCCGTCCTGACCTGTGGGGGGCCCCTCCCGTCCCTGACCTGCCCCCCTCCTGGCCTGCTCCCTCCCCCCGTTCGGACCTCCCCCCCCCGCGTCCTGGACCTGCCCCCCAGCCCTGACCTGCCCCCCCTCCTGGCCTGCTCCCTCCCCCCGTTCTGACCTCCCCCCCCCGTCCTGACCTGCCCCCTCCCCGTCCTGACCTGCCCCCCCAGCCCTGACCTGCCCCCCCTCCTGGCCTGCTCCCTCCCCCCGTTCGGACCTGCTCCCCCCCCCTGTTCTGACCTGCTCCCCCCCTTGACCTGCTCACCCCCCCCATCCTGACCTGCCCCCCCAGCCCTGACCTGCCCCTCCTGACCTGTGCCCCCCCCCCCGTCCTGACCTGCTCCCCCCAGGAGTCCTGACCTGCCCCCCCACCTGCTCACCCCCCCCCATCCTGACCTGCTCCCCCCAGGAGTCCTGACCTGCCCCTCCTGACCTGTGCCCCCCCCCCGTCCTGACCTGCTCCCCCCAGGAGTCCTGACCTGCCCCCCCACCTGCTCACCCACCCCCCGTCCTGACCTGCCCCCCCTCCTGGCCTGCTCACTCCCCCCGTTCTGACCTGCTCCCCCCCCTCTTGACCTGCTCACCCCCCCATCCTGACCTGCTCCCCCCAGGAGTCCTGACCTGCCCCTCCTGACCTGTGCCCCCCCATCCTGACCTGCTCCCCTCAGGAGTCCTGACCTGCCCCCCCACCTGCTCACCCACCCCCCGTCCTGACCTGCTCCCCCCAGGAGTCCTGACCTGCCCCTCCTGACCTGTGCCCCCCCATCCTGACCTGCTCCCCTCAGGAGTCCTGACCTGCCCCTCCTGACCTGTGGGGCCCCCCCCCCGTCCTGACCTGCCCCTCCTGACCTGTGGGCCCCGCCCCCCCGTCCTGACCTGCCCCCACACAAGCCCTGGTCTGCCCCCCAGGAGTCCCGCCTGAAGGAGCTGGTGGCCCGGGTGCTGGAGCGGCTCTGCCGGCGCGGGGCGCCCAACGTGCTGGCCTTCGGCTTCGCGCCGCCCCGCGGGGCCGCCCCGGGGCCGCGCCTGGCCTTCGGGCCCCGCGTGCACAGCCACCGGCCCAACTCGGCGACCGCGGAGCTGCGGGGCAGCCGCGCCTGGGAGCTGCTGCTGAGCCGCCTGGGCGACGCCGTGCTGGGCCACCTGCTGGCGCACTGCGCGCTCTTCCTGCTGGTGCCCCCGGGCTGCGCCTACCAGGTGTGCGGGGCCGCCGCTCTACCGCCTGCGGGCCGGCGGAGCCCGGGGCCGGGCCGGGGCCCCCGAGCGCCCGCGCCGCCCGCGTCCCCGGCCGGGCGGCCCCGCCCCTCCCGCCCGGGCACGAGGCCCGGGTCCCCCCGGCGCGGCCGCCGCCGAGCCCTCCCCGGCCTACACGGAGGCCCGGCGCTTCCTCTACCGCCGCCCGGACGCCCCGGAGCGGCTGCGCCCCTCCTTCCTGCTCAGCGCCCTGCGGCCCAGCCTGACGGGCGCCCGCCGGCTCGTGGAGGCCATCATCCTGGACCCGGGGCCCGGGTCGCCGCCGCCCGGTCGCCGCCGCCTGCCCCCTCGCCTCTGGCGGGCGCGGCCCCTCTTCCGGGAGCTGCTGGAGAACCACGCGCGGTGCCCCTACCGGGCGATGCTCCGCGCGCACTGCCCGCGCCGGGCCCGGGCCGCGCACGGCCCTGGCGCGGCTGCTGCGCGGGCACAGCAGCCCCTGGCAGGTGTACGCCCTTCCTGCGGGCCTGCCTCTGCCGCCTGGTGCCCGCCGGCCTGTGGGGCTCGGGCCACAACCGCCGCCGCTTCCTGAGGAACACCAAGAGGCTGGTCGCCCTGGGGAAGCGCGACCGGCTGTCGCTGCGGGAGCTGACCTGGAAGATGAGAGTGCGGCACTGCGCCTGGCTGCGCGGCGGGGCCGGTGAGCCGGGGGCGGGGGCGGGGGCACGCGGGGCCCCCCGGTGCCCCGGGGTGGGGGCAGGAGCCGGGATTCTTGGGATGGTGCCCACGGGCGCTCGTCGACCGCCGCCTCCGGGCTCCCTCCTGGTGGCTTGGCGCAGACATGCCGGGGGTGGTGCGTGTGCCTTCCCACAGGCGGGCACCGCGTGACCGGGCCAGCGCCGGGGCAGAGGAACCGCTGGGGTGCGCCGGCCGCGGGCAGCAGGCCTCCCCAAGCTCTGTGGGAGAGGTCGGCACCCACATGCATCATCGGTCACCTGTGAGGGTCGGACCCCCGAAGCAGTGTTGATAGGAGTGCTCGGTGGGTACCCCGAACCCACTCCTCGTGTCCTCAGGTGCGTCTGATTGCCCATGGTGCTGTTGGGTGTTAAGGGTTTGTTTTGTGTCCATCCTGGGGCTTGAACTCAGGGCATGGGTGCAGTTGCTCCTGAGCTTCCTTGGTTCAAGCAAGGCTAGCGCTCTACCACTGGAGCCACAGCTCCACTTCTGGCTGTATTTTGGTAGCTCAGTGAGATACGAACTTCACAGAAGTCTTTGTAGCTCAGCCTCCTGAGTAGCTAAGGTGGTAGTTCCAGGTGTGAGCCAGTGGGGCCTGGCTTTCTTTGTCTACTCTGACTCTCTCCCTCCTTCCTTCCTTAGGCAGAGCCCTTCCTTTTCCCCAGTCCTTGACCTTGGAGGGCTGGCCCCTAGCTGCCATCTTTCCCTATGTGCATGCACTTGTAAATCTCCCTGGACCGAGCTGCGTGTCCCTGCTCGGCTGTGCCCTCCTCCCTCCGCCCTCCCCAGCTTCTTTGGATTTGATTTTGAGGTTGGTCTGCTGCTTCAGCCTCTCCCTGCTCTGTGCCGGGTGTGGAAGAGATGGCCTCCATTTCCTGCTCTCGTTAAGATGAATGGCGGCCAAAGCTCACCTCAGATCTCAGCCTCCCGAGTAGCTAGGGTACAGAGGTGAGCCACCGGCGCCTGGCTTGTCCGTCATGCCTCTTATTTCCCATATGCATGTCTTGAGTAATCTTTTTCTTTGGATTGAGTTTAACTCCATCGTGCAACGTTCTGTATAATTTTGTTTTCACATTGATGAAGACTTTTGTTTTTATGCCAGTGCTGGATTGAATTTAGGGGTGGGCACTGTCCCTAAGGTTTTTCACTCAAGGCTACCACTTTCACTTTTGGCTTTTTGCTGGTTAAGGGAAGGTAAGTGTCTCATGACTTTTCTGCCCGGGCTGACTTCAGACTTGATTTACAGATCTCATCCTCCGGCTTACCATGGATTGTAGAGCTGTCAGAGCCTGGCTGGTGAAGTCTTTATTATTTTTTTTTTCCAGTCCTGGGCCTTGGACTCAGGGCCTGAGCACTGTCCCTGACTTCTTTTTGCTCAAGGCTAGCACTCTGCCACTTGAGCCACAGCTCTGTTTCTGGCCTTTTCTTGTATGTGGTACTGGGGGAATCGAACCAGGGCTTCGTGTATGCTAGGCAAGCACTCTACCACTAGGCCACGTTCCAGTCCCATGAAGGCTTGTTTTGTAATATAGTGTATGGGCAGTTTTCGTCGGTGTTGATGGCATATCTGTGATCCTGTAGTTGGTTGCTGTAGTCACTCTTTGAGAATGCGGTGTGAAAGTTCTGCTTCCTTCTGGGTGTATGAACACACACCATCACAGTGTGACTTGCGGGGATGGGTATGTGTTTATTTCTCTTCTGATATTTATTTACATGAACCATTAATATGTATGTGTGTGCACCTTAGACTTTTTATCATCCCAGCTATAAAATTCATAGTCCATCTGCTTCAGAACCCAGACTTCAACATAGTGAGATTTCAGCCATGAACACTTGTTTTTCTTTTCATGTTTATTACCCTTAGATTTTTTTTCATCTGGTCTAAATGTTGGTAGGCTAGGCTTGCTTTTGATGAGCAGTTTCCTGTTGTATCTTTTTTCTTCTAATGATTGCTTTCAAGCTTGAATTGTTTTAGTTTACTTAGGTGTGTCTTTTCAACAGTGTACAGATGAAATTGATTTCAAGCCCAGTTTGACAGCTGTTGCCATTGAACTGGACAGCTTCATTTATGTGTGATTAGAGACAGGTCTGAGTGTGTGAACTATGACCGTGTTCCTCTGTCCCAGGACCCAGTGCAAGCTGGATATGGGCTCTTTTGCTGCGCTATACCCCTAGT
Organism: Perognathus longimembris pacificus; assembly: GCF_023159225.1. Lineage (NCBI taxonomy): Eukaryota > Metazoa > Chordata > Mammalia > Rodentia > Heteromyidae > Perognathus > Perognathus longimembris. Next base: position 998 of record NW_025959964.1, on the reverse strand, counting down.
CTGCTTTTGAGACTGGCTCTTACTCTGTAGTTCAGGCTGTCCTTGAACTCATGGTCCCTTATGCCTCAGCCTCCAGAGTTCTGAGATGGTGGGCATATGCTACCGTTTTCAGTCTGCTTTCGGTCTGTTTTATATCCTTGTTTTCTCTTACCTTTTGGATAACGATAAGCATTCCTTTGTTCTGTGTTTTTGTTCTATTCTTGCCAGTGGGTAGTTAGAAGTTATGTGCGCCATTGCTTTTCTTAATTGTTTCCTAAGATTTTAAACCAAGTCTCTGAGTTATCACCTTTCCCCTGAGCGGTAAGGGCTACAGCATAAGCAAACTCTGGTCACCACCTTAGTTAACACACTTATTTTCCCTTAGACTTATCTTGGGTTCCTCTCATCTCCAAGTTAGACCTTATTCTTATTTTCTAAGGTTGCTCTTTCTTTAGAATAGTTTTTGTTTTTGCCAGTACTGGAGCTTGAACTTGGGGGCCTTGTACTCATTTGGCTTGCTTGCCACACCAGCTGTTTCTCTACCACTTCAGCTATGCCTCCAGGCCAGCTTTTTGCTGGTTAACTGCTGATGAAATCTCAAGGACATTTCTATTCCAGGCTGGCTGTGAACTATGATCCTCTCAAGTCTCAGCGCCTGCCGCCCCCCCCCCCCCCCCCCGTTAGGTTGCTAGGATGATGGGATTGAGCCACCAGTGTCCTGCTTTGCTTACTTGTGGCACTAGCACCTGCTGTCGTTGGTCTGGGGAGTGCATTTCTACCTTCTGCAGTTGCTGCCAAACCATTGCATTCTGTGGAATAGGCCTGAGAAACAAGTGTGTGTGTGTGTGTGTTCTGTACTGCTAGTTGAACACAGGGCCTGGGCTCTGTCCTGTAGCATTTTTGCTCAAGGCTTACCACCCGGGTGCTCTGCCACTTTCGCAACAGTCCCATTTCCAGTTGGTGAGGGCAGAGAGATAAAAGCTCATTTAGGAACGACATGAACATGCTGCGTAGGTAGC
>NW_025959963.1:0-13695 GCF_023159225.1 Perognathus longimembris pacificus | reverse complement strand
CGGGGCGGCCGGGGAGGGGGGGGCCGGGACCCGGGACCCCCCGCGCGCCCCCGCGCCCCGCGTCCCGTCCCTGGCGCGGAGACCCGCGGAGGCCCCAGGCCGGGGGCGGCCCCGTCGGGTGGGGTGGGGGCGGGCCGAGCGCCTCCGGGGCAGGCGGGGGTCCCGGGGCCAGGGCGCGGCGCCCCTCCCACCCCCCCACCCCCCCGCCCTCCCCTAGCTGGCCGGGCCGGGCGCCCAGATCCCCGCCGCCGGCCGCTCCTGACTCAGCGGCCGCCCGGGCCCGGCCTCGCCCCCCTCCCCGCCCCCCCCACGCCGGCCCCCCCACCCGGGCGTCCTGCGGGAAGGGGGCCACCAGGGCTGGCGGGAACCCTGCGGGCGGAGGGGCGCGGGCCGACCCAGCACCTGCCCCGCACCGGGCCTGCCAGGCGGGGAGCCGCCCTCCCCCCAAGCTCCCCGCGTGCCATTCCCCCCCTTCCCCCCGCCCCCCCCCCGTCATCCTCCTTGGCCTGGCCCCCAGGAGGGCCGGCCTGGGGGGACCCCCCCTCACACAGACACTCCGCTGTGCTCGGCCTGGGGGGACCCCCACCCCAACACACATTCGCTGTGCTCGGCCTGGGGGACCCCCCCCTCACACATTCGCTGTGCTCGGCCTGGGGGGGACCCCCCCTCACACACACATTCGCTGTGCTCGGCCTGGGGACCCCCCCTCACACACACATTCGCTGTGCTCGGCCTGGGGGGACCCCCACCCCAACACACACGCCCTCCACTGTGCTCAGCAGGCCCAGCATCAAGGGCTCCCCGAGAGCCTGGTGACCCAGACCTCCCCTGAGGCCTGGAGAAGGGACCGCAGGCCCGGGGAAGGCCGGGGCAGCCCCTGTTGCTGCCGGGGAGACAGTCACTGAAACACGGGGGGCTCGGCCCCCCCACCCCCCGCACCTGCCCTTCGCTCCTGGCAACCACAGAGAAGCGACTGTCAGGAAGTGAGCTGGGGACTCCCCAGCCAGACACCCCCAACACGCACACACACGCAGCACACGCATGCACACGCACACGCATGGCTCACACACGCACACCACACACGCGCACGCACGCACGGCTCACGCCAAGGACCTGTAGAAAGCCAAGCACCACCAGCTTGCCCTGCGATCAATCCTAGCTGCTCGGGAGGCTGGGAGCGGAGGGTCGGGGTTCAAAGCAGCCTGGAGAAGTCTGTGAGACTCTTCTCTCCAGTAAACTAGCAAAAAGCCAGAATTGGAGTTGTGGCTCAGGGCACCAGCGTTGAGCAACAAAAGCTAAGAGACGGTGCCCAGGCCCAGAGTTCGAGCCCCATGACCCCAGACAAAAACTGATACAAGTCAGCCACCGGCTGGGGATATGGCCTAGTGGTAGAGTGCTTGCCTCGTATACATGAAGCCCTGGGTTCGATTCCCCAGCACCACATACACAGAAAATGGCCAGAAGCGGCGCTGTGGCTCAAGTGGCAGAGTGCTAGCTTGAGCAAAAAGGAAGCCAGGGACAGTGCTCAGGCCCCGAGTTCAAGGCCCAGACTGGCAAAAGAAAACAAAAGTCAGCCACGGCCCTGGGTCCAGATTCTAAACCACTGGTCCCCACGCGCAGCCCTTGCTTCCCGCCGCCGCCCCGAAGGTGTGCACGTAGAGTCATCCTCGGCCAGCTCCACGCGCGCGGGTGTGTGCCAAGGAGGCCCCGGCCGGCCCCGCCCGCCCCAGCTGTCCAGCCCCCCCCCCCCCCCGTTCTGAGGCCAGCACCCTGGCGCGCCCCGGAATCCCACGCCCCTCCCACGGTCCCGCCGCCAGCGCCGTGCCCGGCTCTGGAACCCGTCCCGGCTCTGGAACCCGTGCCCGGCTCTGGAACCCGTGCCCGGCTCTGGAACCCGTGCCCTGGGTGGCTTTACTCACGGCAACACCGAGTGGCCTGGGAAGATGTGCGTGCCGCTGCCCCGGGGCACACGGTCCACGCGTTCGCGCGCGGTGCACACGTTCCGGGAGCCGGAACCTCCCTCCGCCCGCCGCAGGGCCCGGGTCCTGGTCCCCTTCGCCCGTGCCGGGGGCTTCGGTTCCGCCCTTCGCTCTGCCCCTGAGCTGCTTTGGCTCAAGGCGAGCGGTCGACCACTGAGCCACAGCACCACGTCTGGAGATAGGAGTCTCCTGGGGGCTGGGTAGTGAGCCTAGTGGCAGAGCGCTCGCCTCGTATACTGGAAGCCCTGGGTTCAATTCCCCAGCACCACGTATACAGAAAACGACCAGAAGCGGCGCTGTGGCTCAAGTGGCAGAGTGCTAGCCTTGAGCGGGAAGAAGCCAGGGACAGTGCTCAGGCCCTGAGTTCGAGGCCCAGGACTGGCCAAAAAAAAAAGAGTCTCCTGGACTTTGCTACCCAGGCTGGCTTGGATGCTCAGGTCTCAGCCTCCCGAGTAGCGAGGACGATGGGTAGGAGACGCCGGCAGCAGCTCAGTACAGTATTTCTCTGCGGCATGCGGTGTACTCTGGTCATGCTCCGTCCGCTCTCGCCTTTCTCTCTTCTTTCCTTCTGCCTTTTTCTTTGTCTCTGCACTATCTTCCTTTCTCTCTTCTTTCTTCCTTTCTTCCTTTGCTTCCTTTTTTCTGCCTCCCCTTATTTTGTGCCGGTGCTGGAGCTTGAACTCAGGACCTCAGGCTTGGCTTTTTCACACTCGAGACTGGTGCTGTGCCATTTGAACCCCAGTTGTGCTCCAGCTCTTGCAGGTTGATTGGAGACAGAGTCTCCCTCCCGCGCTCAGCCTCCTGGCTAGAGAGGATGACAGGCGGTGAGCCCGGGTACCCGGCAGCCTCCCTGTGCTTCAGGACACGGAAGAAAAGCGTAACACGGAGCTCACATGCTGTCCATAGCTCGGTCTCCACCCTGAGGCTTGGCGAGCAGGGGCTTCTGAATGGTTCCCCGGAGTCCCTGGTCCCCAGCCCCCGGGGCTGGCGTTGTGTTTCTGCCTTGTGTTCACCTGACGCGCAACGCGCTGAATAAAGCGGGCCAGCCACCCGCCCGGCTCCGAGTCTCATTTGGCCAAGGTGCGCTTTGAGAACCCGGGGGTGACCGTTGCGGCAGGCCCGACCGTGGCCACGCCGTGTGTGGTGTCGTGCGCGTGTGTGTGTGGCACGCGCGTGTGTGTGGTGTGCCCCTGAAGCAGCCTGCGGGTGTGCAGCCCCTGCCAGGGTCTCGGCAGCAGGCCCAGAGGTGGCTGTGTCATCAGGAACGCACGTGGGAAGGGGAGATTTCCTCGGTAGAGGAAAGAGGAACTCGGTGGCACGGTGGCTCACGCCTGCCATCCTAGCTACTCGGGAGGCGGAGGTCCGAGGATGGCGGTTCAAAGCCAGCCTGGGCAGGAACGCGCACAGGACGCTAATCTCCAGTTAACCAGCAAAAACCTAGAGTGGAAGTGTGGATCACGTGGTAGAGGGCCAGCACTGAGCAGAAAGAGCGCAAGGCCCTGAGTTCAAGCCCCGATACCAGCATGAAAGGAGAGAGGGGGAGGGAAGGAGGGAGGGAGGGAGGGAGGGAGGGAGAAGAGGACTCACCCACGACTCTCCAGGAACTTAGAATAATAACAAAACAAATTTCAAAGTAATTTGCATGAGTAGCAGCCAGCGCGGCTTCGTTTAACGGGCAGGGAAGGAGGAGGACCGGACAGGATGGGCCCCACGTGTCCTGCCACGCGTCCTGTGGACTGATCAGCTCCCTTTCCTTCCCCTCGGTTTGCCCTGGGCGGGGGGGGGGGGTCCTGTCTCTGGGCCCCTTTTCCAACACAGCAGCAGAGCCGGGGGCCTGGGGGCTGTGCAGGGCCGGGGGCCTGGGGGGCTGTGCAGGGCCGGGGGCCTGGGGGGCTGTGCAGGGCCGGGGGCCTGGGGGGCTGTGCAGGGCCGGGGGCCTGGGGGGCTTGTGCAGGGCCGGGGGCCTGGGGGCTGTGCAGGGCCGCCAGGCCCAGGCCCAGGCCAGCGCGTCCGCCTCCCGGGGGTCCGGCCTCGCCCGCCAGGCGGCCTGGTGTCAGCCGGGCCCAGAGGAGCCTCCTGCAGCCCTGGGCCCCTTCAGCCGGGTGTAGACACCCACCAGCAGGGGGCACCCGGGCAGTCTCCTACCCCGCGGGGCGGCGGTCCCCGAGGCCGGGGGAGGAAGATGCCACCTTCTGTGGGGGCAAGAAAAGACACGAGGCCACCGCCAGGCCACACCCAGGCCACACCGTGCCGCGTCCTTCCCTGGACGGGGGGTGCGGATCCGCCCCGCAACTCGCGGGGTCTTCCGGAAGATGGGGATTCAGCCGGGCAGAGACGTTTCCCATGTGTCCCCCAGGACCCCCACGTTTCTCTCCTTTCCCTAAGTAGACCTTGGTTTTGTCCACATGGACGCCGTAGGCGGCCGGGCTCCAGACGCCCGCAGCCCCGGGGTTGCGCACTGGGACTTCCGGACCGGACGCCGTCGGGAAAAGGGGGCGCGACCCGGCACGGAGCGCCCGGCCTTCGCTGCGGAGCTGAACAAGATGGGGTTTTATTTTATTTTATTTACTTTAAGAAAGCAATGTTGGTCAGAGGCCAGCTACACAGATTTCACACACACACACACACACACACACACACACACACACACACACACACCGTGGATCACAGCCCTTCCGTTCCAAAACACACAGCCCTGCCCGGGGAAACAAAGGTTGTGGTTCAGTCCGACCCTCTTGCTTCTTCTTCCACGGTTCTCTCATGAACCCCCCTTTCTGAGCCCCCTCCCCCGGCCTCCCGCACCAATGACACGAAAGCTAACCACCCCGGAATTCTTTCTTTCTTTCTTTCTTTGTGCCAGTCCTGGGGCTTGAACTCGGGGGCCTAGGCGATTGAACCCTCGCTTTTTCCCCACAAGGCGAGTCCTCCACCAGCGGAGCCACGGCTCCCGTGGCAGGGTTGTTTTGGGCGGTTAGTTGGAGGTGAGTCTCAAGGACTTTCCCGTCTGGGCTGGCTTCAACCGCAGTCCTCAGATCTCAGCCTCCCGAGGAGCCAGGACTACGGGCGTGAGCCGCCAGGGCCTGGCCTACGGAATGAACGAAATGCGCTCTCATAAGCGCACGCACACACTCACAGCGTGCACCGCACACTCACACGAACGCTCCCCTCTACCGAGGAGATTTCCCTGTCACACCCGAGAGCAATCCCCCCACCCCTCGGAGGGGGGGCGGGCGATGGCCAGGCCGGAGCCCCTTGCCTGAGGTGGGAGCTGGGTGTGTTTTGACACACACACCCCCGTGACACCATCACATGGGCCCCCCCCCCCCCCCCGGGCCTTCTCGCTTCTTCGTCATCCCCGGCCCCTCCACCCCCGGAAGCCACAGATCGCTCTTTCCCTGCAGATGGCACCTGTCATTCATCTGGTGGTTTTCAGCGCGTGGCTCTCACTTGGAGAACTGTCCGTTCAAATCCTTTGACAGATTTTAAATTGGGCCTACTTGTCGTTTGTAAATGATTTTTTTCGGCTAGTGGGTTTTCGTTGTGTGTGTGTGTGTGTGTGTGTGTGTGTGTGTGTGCCAGTATTGGAACTTGAACTCGGGACCTTGCAAGCTTGCTTGGCTTTTTTTTTGCTCAAGGTTGGCACTCTACCGCTTGAGCCACACCTCCAATTCCTGGTTTTGGGTGGTTAATTGGAGATAAGAGTCTCATAGGCTTGCCTGCCTGGGTTGAGTTTGAACTACAATCCTCAAAGCCCAGCTTCCTGAGTAGCTAGGATTACAGGCCTGAACCACTGGTGCCCGACTTGAATTTTCACTTTCTCTACACTGTACTTGGAAGCACGAAGATCTTCATCTTGGTGAAGATCCATGTTTTTATGGTTGCTTGTATATGCTTTGGGTGTTTTTATTGTTTTGTTTTGTGTTTTTTTTTTTTGTTTTTTGTTTTTTGCCAGTCCTGGGCCTTGGACTCAGGGCCTGAGCACTGTCCCTGGCTTCTCTTTGCTCAAGGCTGGCGCTCTGCCACTTGAGCCACAGCGCCGCTTGCAGCTTTTCCTGTTTGTGTGGTGCTGAACCAGCATTTCGTGCATGCTGGGCAAGCGCTCTACCGCTGAGCCCCATTCCTCATCCTTTCTTTTTTGCGCAAACCAGCCCAGATCTTGATCCCCCTGGTGCACCCCTTGCTTGGATGAGCAGCGCATATCTCTACACCCATCTCTTTCTGTTGAGATGGAGTTTTTTTGTTTTTTTGTTTTTTTTTTTTTGCCAGTCCTGGGGCTTGGACTCAGGGCCTGAGCACTGTCCCTGGCTTCTTTTTGCTCAAGGCTAGCACTCTGCCACTTGAGCCACAGCGCCCCTTCTGGCCGTTTTCTGTATATGTGGTGCTGGGGAATCGAACCCAGGGCCTCATGTATATGAGGCAAGCTCTCTTGCGCGGAGGTGGGCGGGCCCGGAGGGGGACGGGCTCGGAGGGGCGGGGGCGGAGGGGGCGGGGCGGGCGCGGAGGGGGAGGGGCGGGCTCGGAGGGGCGGGGCGGGCGCGGAGGGGGAGGGACGGGCGCGGAGGTGGCGGGGCGGGCGCGGAGGGGGGCGGGGCGGGCGCGGAGGGGGCGGGGGCGGGCGCGGAGGGGGCGGGGCGGGCCCGGAGGGGGGCGGGGCGGGCGCGGAGGGGGCGGGGCGGGCGCGGAGGGGGCGGGGCGGGCTCGGAGGGGGGCGGGGCAGGCTCGGAGGGGGCGGGGCGGGCTCGGAGGGGGGCGGGGCGGGCTCGGAGGGGGCGGGGCGGGCGTGGAGGGGGCGGGGCGGGCGCGGGGGGGCGGGGCGGGCGCGGAGGGGGCGGGGCGGGCCCGGAGGGGGCGGCGCGGGCGCGGAGGGGGCGGGGCGGGCTCGGAGGGGGGCGGGGCGGGCTCGGAGGGGCGGGGCGGGCTCGGAGGGGGGCGGGGCGGGCGCGGAGGGGGCGGGGCGGGCGCGGAGGGGGGCGGGGCGGGCGCGGAGGGGGCGGGGCGGGCGCGGAGGGGGGCGGGGCGGGCGCGGGGGGGCGGGGCGGGCGCGGAGCGGGCGCGGGAGGGGGCGGGGCGGGCGCGGAGGGGGCGGGGCGGGGCGCGGAGGGGGGGCGGGGCGGGCGCGGAGGGGGCGGGGCGGGCTCGGAGGGGGCCACCGCCGCGGTGAACAGGCTAGCTCAGTGGGGCCAGCGTGGAAGACACAAACTCCTTTCCAGAGCCCGGCGCGGGGCTCCCCGTGCGGTCCCCAGGGCAGCCGCGGGGAGCCGGCCCGGGTGGAGGGGTCCCTGCCGAGGCCCCCGGTTAACCCACGGAGAGCCGGTGGCTCACGCGATGGAGCGCCATCCTTGAACGAAAAAAGCCCCACGGCCCTGGGTTCAAGCCCCGGGACCGGCTTTCTGCGTGGCTGTTGAGCGGGGTGAGCGTGGGCTTGCGCCCCGGCTGGGGTGGGGGGGGGCTGGGCCCCCCCCCACGGCCAGGCCGGTCCCCCGCCCCCCCCGCCGCGCCCAGCTAGCCCGGGGCCGCGTGGGTCTGGCCCGCAGGGTCCTGGTGGCGGATAACCAGCCTGGGCGGTGGAGCCGGGCTGGGCCACGCGCGAGTTCCGGGGCCACCGCCGCGGGGTGCTGAGCCTGGCCTGCGCCCCGGCCGCGCCCCACCCTGAGGCGGGCCACACGGGGGCGGTGCTGTGCCTGCTGCTCGACGGGGCGCGCTGCACCGCTGGGGCTCGAACTCGCGGCCTGAGCACTGTCTTCTTCCCGCTCAAGGCTAGCACTCTGCCACTTGAGCCACAGCGCCACTTCTGGCCTTTTCTGTGTATGTGGTGCTGGGGAATCGAACCCAGGGCTTGGTGTAGACGAGGCGGGCGCTCCGCCAGGCCACACTCCCGGCCCTCGGGAGGGTCACGGAGATGCTGCGTCTCGAGGACGGGGCTGCCCGGGCTGACTTGGAACCGCGGTCCTCAGATCTCAGCCTCCTGAGCAGCTGGGATGAGAGGCGGGAGCTCCCGCCCCCTCCCCCTCCCCCACGTGGGTTTCAGGGTTGATCCCCGGCTCCTGGGGGGGGGGCAAAGAGCTGGAGACATCAGTTCGAAGCCAGCCTGGGCCTCTTTCCAGTTAGGCTCTCGCGGGGGAGGAGGGGGCCTGCTGGCCTGCCCAGCCTCCTCTCCCATCGCGGGCAGACGTGGGGTGGCCGGTACCCCGGGGGTACCCCGAGGGCCAGCCCCCGCCCCCCCCCCACACTCCTCCAGCTCTCACGGAGCGGCTGCTGTACTCGGGCAGCGCCCACCGGACCGTCCAGTGCTGGCTGGCGGACACCGGGGAGCCGGTGCGCAGGTCCCCGGGCCACGGGCACGGCGTGAGCGCCGTCCAGCACCACGCGGGCACCGTGAGTCACCGCCCCCCCCCCGTCCCCCTAGGCTTCTCCTGCCGCCTTTTTCCTGCCTGTGTGGTCTTCCCCGCAGCTGCTTGTCTTGCTCCGCCCCCCCCCCCTTTTTAAGTAGTTGTGCAGAGGAGTTGCTGCTTAACAGAGCAGTTTACCAATAGTGTTTGGACGGATGTCACCCCTTCAACTTCCTCACCACCCGTCCCCCCCACCCAACCCTCTCCTCCCTCTTAATTTTGTAGGAATATACAGTGGGTTCTTTTTTTTAAAACATGTATTTAACTTTTTTGTTCTTATATAATGATTGTCTTGCTTTTTGCAAAGGACCGAGGACCCAGCCAGACTCCAGGCCCCTGGGGTTTGGCCTGACCTGGCCTTAGGTTTCACTAGAAAGGAAAAACCCAGTGGGAAAATCCACGTAATAGCAATTTTAAAAAATGAGTTCAGGGGCTGGGAATGTGGCCTAGTGGCAGAGCGCTTGCCCCGTATACATGAAGCCCTGGGTTCGATTCCCCAGCACCACATATATGGAAAACAGCCAGAAGCAGCGCTGTGGCTCAAGTGGCAGAGTGCTAGCCTTGAGTGGGAAGAAGCCAGGGACAGTGCTCAGTGCTGAGTCCAAGAACCAGGACTGGCCAAAAAAAAAAAAAAAAAAAAAAAAAAGAGTGGATGGCATATCCCCTCCCAGGGGAAAGACTAAGAGGCTGTCAGTCAAGCCTGGGGTGGACAAAGCCACCAAGCCAGCAGGCCCGACTCCTCAGTGCTCTGCCCGCATCAGCGCCTTGGGCCCCACGGAGCCTCGCAGCGCACGCAGCTGCTGCAGCGCCAGCCCTCCGGCACGGTTTAGCCGGGTGGGAAGAAGAGCGGAGGGCAGATCAAGGGACAGCTCCGCTCCACCACCCGCCCTCTAAGACCCCGGCAGCGACGGCCCGCAGCGATCCCAGACGCCACCCTGTCGTTCTAGCAAGGAGCAGGGGCTATTTTTGCAAGAAAGGAAGGGCAGGCCCCATGTTGGATGCTACCAGTTCCCGGTGGCTCACGCCTGTCATCCCAGCCACTCGGGGCTGAGACCTGAGGATCCCAGTTCAAAGCCAGCCTGGACAGAAAAGTCCGTGGCACCCTTTTTTCTTTCCTTGTTTTGGTGCCAGTCGTGGGTCTTGATCTCAGGGCCTGGGCACTCACTGCCTTTTTGTATTCAAGGCTAGCACTCAGCCATTTGAGTCACGCGGTAGAGCGCGGCCTTCGGCCAACGCGCCCAGGAACAGCGCCAGGCCCCGAGTTCAAGCCCAGGCCCACCCACACGCGCTCGCTTGCCCATCGGCCCACGGTGGGCGGCAGGCCCGCGAAGTGGAACCTAACACCCTGAGGTGGGATGGGAGAGTCCAGTGGCTCCCCATGGGCCGGGGAGGGAGGGTGCAGGAGGGCGGCACGCAGAGCTGCCCGCCCCCACGCCCTCCCCTCTCCCGGAGGCCATGACACTGCCTGGCGCTGCCCGCCAGCACCTGACACTCGCGCAGCCGCGGTGAACTCAGCCCTGCCGCCTGCCCGGCCAGGACGCCAGCCCGTCAGGAAGCCTCCATTCCATACGGGCCACCCCGAGATGCTGGCTCGATGCTGGACCATGAGGGGGACCGGTCCCTTCTGGCTCCCACAGCCCCGGTGTGGTGGGTGCCAGGTCCCCTGTGACCGCCAGGAAGGCCAGGCGAGGCTGTCGCCTCACATTTAAGAAATAACCGGAAAGCTGGGTGTCAGAGGCTCACACCTGTCGTCCAAGCCACTCAGGAGGCTGGGATCTGAGGATCCAGGTTCAAGGCCAGCCCGGCAAGAAAGCCTGAGAGACTGAGGAGACGAGGGTGTGCGGGTGCCTGGGGCGGGGCTGGGCCGGCTGGGGAGGGCGGGAAGCTGGAGAGCAGAGTGGGCCCGGCCCAGGGCGCTGCCCGAGTGACCCTCGCAGCCTCGCGGCCTGCCCCTGGCGACGGGCGACGGCGGGGCCCGGGGTCACAGCCGCCCCCCACCCTCATCGCCACCACACACCACCCTGCCACCCCTCACCTGCCCCGGACCTGGAATGTTCTTCTCCTGGCTCTCGGAGCGCCTCCTGGGCCCCAGCGGGCGGGCACACGGTGCTGCCCGGCCCCTAACCGCCAGCCGCCAGGCAGGAGGCCCGGGTCAGCCCCAAGCCCGGTGCCCTCCCGCCCTGAGGCCCAGGCTGCCCGCCACGGGGCCCGCCCCACGGAGACTCGCTCTGCCCTGCCTCGCACCCGTGCCCTTTCCAAAGCCGCCACCCGGGGTGGCGTGCACGCCAGGCAAGCCAGCTACCCCAGCCCCAGGGGCGCACGCCTGTCGCCCCAGCTGCTCGGGAGGCTGAGCCCTAAGCCAGCAAAGTGAGGCACTTACTCCAACTCCCCACCAAAGCCACAGTGCAGCTGTGGCCCAAGTGGGAGAGTGTCAGCCTTAAGCAAAAACTCCTGAGGGGAGCAGGCCGGTCCTGAGTTCAAGCCCCAGTACTGACAGCAGAAGTCCCTCCATCACTCCACAGCATCTCAGCGACTTCCTGCGGTTAGGCCGAGTTCCCAACGGCTTTCCCGCCTTTTATTTCCGCTGTAGGAGAACGACAGGAGTTCACGTCCACTTAGCCTCCCGAGTGCCGTCCACCCGTGCCGTGGAGGCCACTCCAGGCGCCTCCAGGCCGCACACGGGGCTGGCCGCACGCCCACAGGGACCGTCTGCCATTCGGCTGTGACGAATCCCCACGAGACGGTGCAGGAAGCCCATCTCAGCCGTGAGCTTGTGACCGCCGTCTCAGCGTGTGCATTAAGGTGCTACGGTTAGTATTTATTTGATAAAAGATTTCACTTGGGGAAGTGGCGCTGTGGTCAAGCGGCAGAGCGCCGGCCTGGAGCTCAGGGACAGCGCCCAGGACCAGAGTTCAAGCCCCATGACCAACAAAAAAAGAAGAAAAGCCTTTCCCTCTGAACAAGGACGGACACACACAACGTCTGGGCTCCACCTTGAATCTTAAGCACACGCTTTACTGAACCGCCGGTTTCGAGGCGAGAGCACCGGCCACGGGGCCCCGTCCGTCCTCCGCAGGTCGGCGTGGCGTGCTAGCTGCAAGGGTGGCGCTGGCCGGCACGGCCAAGCTGGCAGGGGGCGCGGGCACAGGGAGGGGGGCCCTCCACGCCCTCTGACGAGAGCGGCACGGGAACTCCAGGGGCACCCCCTCTCCCGTGCTCTGGAAGCGAGAGGCAGGGAGGCTGCGTGGGGAGCCCCGAGGACAGCAGGCGGCCAGAGCAAGCGCCCGCCCCGTCCACCGCGTCTCCACCCCTGCGGGGTCCCCGTGCCCCCCCCACCCCCGAACACCATCCATCCACAGCAAGGGGAACAAAAGGACGGCCGCGTGAGGATTTTCACCAAGGTGGGATTTATAAGCAGAAATGCAGCACGGGCGCCCGTCGTCTAGGTCTCCTTCGGGGCGGACTTGATGTTCTCCACGTAGGAGAGGTACTCGGCGATGATGATCTCCTCGTCCTCCAGCGTGGAGTCCAGGTAGTCCTCCTCGTGCTCGGGGATGTCCTCCAGGATCTCGTTCACGGCCTCCAGCTCCATGTCCTCGTCCGTGGAGGCGCTGGAGGTTCCTGCGGGGGGCGGCAGGGAGGGGGCTGCGGTCGGTCGCCCCGTCCCGGCCGGGCCCCGTGTGTCCCCAGGGCGCCCGGGGACGCCGCCTACCCGCAGAGTCGGAGGGGGACGTGGACGGCGTGGACGAGGAGTCGTCCTCCGACAGCTGCAGGTCGGGCGGCAGGGCCCCGCCGTGGTGCGCCAGGGTCTGCGCCGCCAGCTGCACGTTGCCCCCGAACACGCGCAGCGCGGCCTCCGCCACGGCCGCGTCGAAGCCCATGTACACCAGCTGCGGGGACACACACACGCACCGGGGACGCGCGTTCGCGGGCGGCCCGAGCGGGGGCCCGCCCCGCGCACGCCAGGCCCCGCCCCGCGCACGCCGCCGCCCCGTGGAGGCCCCGCCCACTGTCCATGCCCCGCCCCGCGCACGCCGCCGCCCCCGTGGAGGCCCCGCCCACTGTCCATGCCCCGCCCCCGCCCACACCGCCGCCCCGTGGAGGCCCCGCCCACTGTCCATGCCCCGCCCCGCGCACGCCACCGCCCCGTGGAGGCCCCGCCCACTGCCCATGCCCCGCCCCGCGCACGCCGCCGCCCACACCGCCGCCCCGTGGAGGCCCCGCCCACTGTCCATGCCCCGCCCCGCGCACAGCCGCCGCCCCGTGGAGGCCCCGCCCACTGCCCCGCCCGCCCCGCGCACGCAGCCGCCCACACAGCTGCCCCGTGGAGGCCCCGCCCACTGTCCATGCCCCGCCCCGCGCACGCCGCCGCCCACACCGCCGCCCCGTGGAGGCCCCGCCCACTGTCCATGCCCCGCCCCGCGCACGCCGCCGCCCCGTGGAGGCCCCGCCCACTGCCCCGCCCGCCCCGCGCACGCAGCCGCCCACACCGCTGCCCCGTGGAGGCCCCGCCCACTCCCCCCCGGCCCGCGCACGCACGCACGCACCTGGTCGACGCTCTCCTGGGCGGGGCTTCCCTGCAGGCTGCCGGCGTCGGGGTCGGAGCCGTGCAGCCACCACAGGTGGGGATTGCTGAGGAGGAACTGGACACGCGGGGACCCTCGCGCACCGCCCCGGCTCCACGGGGTGAGGGCAGAGGGCGAGGGGGGCCGGGGCAGGGCAGGGCCCCTCCCCGGGCTGCGGTCGGGAGGCCCGCCCCTCGGGGGCGCGAGGTGCCCTCCCTCCCCTCCCCCCCGCCCCCCCTCCCCCGCATCTCAGCGAGTCCGGGGGCGGCGCCGTGGGGATCCGGCCGCGGGGGGCGGGGAGGGAGGGGGGCGGCGCTACCTTCAGGGCCTCGTCCAGGTTGCCGCCCGCGTGGTGCAGGGCCCGCTTGGCCGCCGGCGCCGAGTAGCCCATGCGTCGCAGCGAGTCGATGCTCTCCAGCCGGCGCCGCTTCTTCTCCTTCTCCTCCTTCCGGATCTGGGCCAGCTCCTTGGGAGGACAGCCGCCCCACCCCGTCAGAGGCCGGCCCCGCGGGGTCCCCCGCACTCGAGGGCGCTGGCGTCCGCTTGTCACCCCCAGGATGCTCGAGGGGCAGAGGCCGCCGCGGCCCTGCCAAGGTGCAGCCCGCGCCTCGAGGTGCCCGAGCTGGCTGCACACGGCCCTAGTCCCTTCCTTCTGCCCCGCGAGGTCCCCACTGGAAGCCCCCGCCACGGCCCCGCAGGGGACACACAGAAACGCCACTGCAAAAAGGACACGCTCACGCTGCGACACAAGGTCGGGGGCCA
>NW_025959962.1:0-13797 GCF_023159225.1 Perognathus longimembris pacificus | reverse complement strand
GGGCTGACTGCACGCCTCAAGGCAGAAGGTGGCCTGTCCCTGCTGTCTGTCTGTCCTGCTGTCTGTCCTGCTGTCTGTCTGTCCGTGCGGCACTGCTCGCGGTCCGGCCCCGGGCCTCCCTGCCGCGCTCTCTAGCTGTGACGCCCGTCTCTCTGCGCACCCGGGTTCACCGTGAGGGGCGGCACCTGCCCCGCCCGTCCACAGGTCCCCGGCACAGGCCTACGTGGGTCCCAAAGCGGGCAGGAGGCAGGGAGCCCCGTCCAGAGCCTGCCCGGCTGGGAGAGCGCCTCCTCCTGGCAGCCCGGGGGACTGCAGCCTCCTACTGGTAGCCTGAGGAATGAACGACAGCCGCCCCGGAGGGCCCGTGATGGCACCTCCTATCGGCAGCCTGGGGAACTGCAGCCGTCCCGGGCGGGGCCGTGGCAGCGCCCCCACCTGGCAGCCTGGGGGAATGCGGGAACAAGGCCCCTTTGCCCACCTCACCTCCCGGGAAAAGCAGAGGAGCTGTGGACGGTGCGGCAAGGGGGCTTTGGGAGCCAGGGGCCGGCGCCCCGCTCAACGCACAGGTAAACGCGCCCCAAGCGCGAGGGGCTGCCTGGAGAGGTATGTACACGATCTGCAGTTTAACGAGAAGAGGGGCAGTGGAGGGCCTGGAGGGCGGCGTTGGGCGGGCCTGGCTTCTAGGAAGCCCAGGGCGAGGACGGGAGCCACCGGGGGCGGGGGGACGGAGGCCCCCGGGCCCGGGCCGCCCAGCGGCCTGGCCCCCGGCTCAGTGGCCGGGGAGAGGGTGGGCCTTGGCTGGCCGCAGGTCGGAGCAGCCAGGGCAGCGCGGGGTCCCGGCGGTGAGGGGCGGGCCACCCTGGCACCCGGGGGCGGCTGGGGCTGGCGGAGGGAGTGTCTGCTCCCTGGGTGGGCGGGGCTGCGGGAGGCGGCCTCTCCAGCGGGCGTGGCGGGGACGTCCTTCCAGCGGCGGCCCGTGCGCCTTCGTCCTCCACGGGGGACGGCGGTCCGGCATCAGCTGACCAGGTAGCTGTGCATCTCCCGAGAGTTGATGCTCAGGACCACGCCTGAGTGGTTGCCTGCAGCGGAAGACAGCGTGGCTGGTGAGCGCGGCCCGCCCGGCCCGGCCCGGCCCCGGGGCCCGCGGGGAGCCGGTGAGCGGTGGGCGGGGGACCCCAGCGTGAGCCGGTGAGCGGGGGGCGGGGGGCGGTGCTGCGGCAAGCAGTGACCCGAGTGCTGACGGGCGGCCCCACTGACCTGCGAGGGGCCCCCCGACCTTGGCAGCAGGGGCACGTGGAGAGGGCTGAGGCTTGCGCCCCGTCCTGGCCGCTGCTGCTGCTGCAGGGCCTGGCACGGCGAGGACTGGGGTGGGGCGAGGAGAGGGGCGTGTCCGCGTCAGTCACGGGGCGGGGCCAGAGGGGCGTGTCTGCGTCATAGGGCAGGGCGAGAGAGGGGGTGTGCCCACGTCAGCATGGGGCGGGGCCAGAGAGGGGCGTGTCTGCGTCATAGGGGCGGGGCGAGGAGGAAGGCGTGTCTGCATCGGTCACGGGGCGGGCCAGAGGGGCGTGTCGTGGCATCAGGGATAGGGCAAGAGAGGGGCGTGTCCGCATAAGGCACGGGGGGCGGGACCAGAGGGGGCGTGTTTACGTTAGTCACGGGGTGGGCCAGAGGGGGGCGTGTTCCCATCAGTCACGGGGTGGGCCAGAGAAGCGTGTCTGCGTCAGTCAGGGGCGGGGCTAGAGATGGGTGCGTCCACGTCAGTCACATGGGCAGGGACAGAGGGGCGTGTCCCACATGAGTCACGGAGCCCGCGGAGTGAGGCAGGGACCCTGGGCGGGCGGATTCCGCAGAGCCGGTCTGGAGCTCCGCCCCGCGGCCGCCCTCCCTCCCACACGCAGCATGGAGCAGCCGGCCCAAGCCACGCGCACGGACCCGCAGTGGGGCTGCGCAGGGGGCCGGTGGGCCAGAGCGGGCTCTGGGGCCGCCGGGACGTGGCGTCCGGCTCGAGCGGCCTCGTCCGGAGGGACGACGCGGAGAGCACTGCCGTCCTGCCACGCCTCGGTGCGAGGGGGGCCTGCGGGGCGCACCCTGCGGGCCTGGCAGGGCGGAGAGGCCGCTGCCATGCGGGGTGCGTGAGTGTGTGCATGTGTGTATGCGTGTGTGCACGTTGCGTGTGTGTGTGCATGCGTGTGTGTGCATGAATGTGTGTGTGACGAGCAGGGAATGGGTGTTTTGCCGGTGGCCGGTCTCCATCTCCCCCTCTTCTGGGCTGGCGGGCCCCTGGGGACGGCGCCCACCGCCCCCTCGGCCCCTGACTCTACGGGAGGAGGAGCCCAGCTTCACTGTTCTGGTGGACGCAGAGTCCTGCGGGCGGCCGGCTTGGCCCTGGTCCTGTGCCCGGGACCCCTGTGGAGCCCGGGGCAGGCCACGTGCCCCCGCACCTACCCTGGATGGCGCCCCTGGGTGTCCTCGCTGTGGCTCACGGACTGGTCATCTCCTGCTCCTTCTCGTTGTGCATCTGGGCCGTACACGGTTCTGCCCGGGCGTTTCCTGCAGGGCACAGCCGGGCTCTCAGCTCGGTGGAGGTCACGGGCACACGGCCCTGTGGAGGGGCGGCCCCCCTCGGCCAGCGCCCGTCCCCCCCAGGCTGGAGCGGGTGCCGGGCACCCGCTCTGCACAGCGGGAGGGGCTGCTTCTGCTTTGTCTCCGGTGCGCGGCCAGGTCCGGCCCAGCGGCCCAGCGGCCCGGGGAAAGTGGCCCTCCGCCTGGGCGCCTGGGACTCCCGTTATCCATTCTCAGCCTCTCCGCCCCCTGATGGGGCGCGCGCTGCACCTGCCCCCAGAGCTGGGGTGAGGGGTCTGTGGCATGGAGCAGGTGCTCCCCTACCCGCTACAAGTCCACACGTGCATTGATGTCAGAGGAAAGCGCCCCCCACGGGGGTGGCATGGTGCCCGGGGCCCCGGGGAAGGGCAGAGGACAGGGCCTGCGCGGGGAGGCCCGGCACGGGAGCGGCCATGGGGACCAGCGCCGTGGGGTCCCAGGCATCCACTTGAATCACTGGGGTGGGGCCAGAGAGGGGCGTGTCCACGTCAGGCACGGGGGCGGGCCAGAGAGGGGCGTGTCCACACCAGGCACGGGGGTAGGACCAGAGGGGCGTGTCCGTATAGACACCGGGGGCGGGGCCAGAGAGGGGAGTGTCCACATCAGACACGTGGGGCGGGACCCAGACAGGGACGTGTCTACGTCACAGGGGCGGGGCAGAGTGGAGCGTGTTCACGTCAGGTACGGGGGCGGGGCCAGAGAGGGGCGTGTCCCCGTCAGGCACCGGGGGCGGGCCAGAGAGGAGCGTGTCCACGGCAGGCACGGGGGCGGGGCCAGAGAGGGGCGTAACCACATCAGACCCGCGGGGCGGGGCCAGAGAGGGGCGTGTTCACGTCAGGCACGGGGGGCGGGGCGAGGAGCGTGTCCACGGCAGGCACGGGGGCGGGGCCAGAGAGGGGCGTGTCCACGGCAGTCACAGGGGCGGGGGCCAGAGGGGCTCAGGCCCGGGGTGGGGTGGCAGCTTGGGGTCTGTGCGCCCAGGTCCCCGGTCCCCCGGCACCAGCCGTGCCCGCTGCCCCCCAGGGCCCTCACCTGAACAGGTGGAGCCCCCGCCAGGGGCACCGGGTGGGCGAGGCGGGCACCCCCGGGGGCCGGGAGTCGGGGCCGCCCCGCGCTCCGCAGCCTCGTGCCCCTCACGGGGCCTCTGCGGCCCGGCCTCCGCATGCGGACACCCCGGGCTCGTCAGGGCGCGGCGGCGCAGGAGGGGGCTCCTGGGGAGGGTGGTGCCCGCCAGGCCCCGGCCCCGGGGACGGGAAGGGAGCCCGCCGTGTCCCCGCCCCGCCCGCCCGCGCCCAGGCCCGGCCCGCGGAGGCGAGGGGAGCGGCCTTGCTTTTGAACTATGTAGAGGAATGAACGCGGGCCACCGCGAACAGCCCGACCACCAGCAGGACCGCCGCCGCCCAGTAGCCGCCGCCGCCGCCCAGCCGCTGGGGGTCTGCAAGGAGAGCGGTGAGCGGCGGCGGGGCGGCCGGGGGGGGGGGGCAGCCTCGGCCCCCGGGGGCCCAGCCCGGCCTCTCACCTGGCTCTGTCTCCCGCAGGGCCACCAGGACCCCGGAGCCCCCCGCGCACGGGAAGCTGACCTTGTGAGCGCTCAGCACCTGCTGGACGGCCGCGACTCTCTGAAAGCAGAGGGGGGCCGGGGGGCGGGGGCTCAGGGTCGGGAGCGCCGTGGCCGGGCCCCGACCTCCCAGAGCCGCGGCCTCCAGGAGCGGAAGCTGCCTGTCCGCATTCACTGGAAGGGCCCGGGCGCCTTGCGGGCACGGGTGGACAGGGTGCGGGGGGGGGGGGGTGTTGCGCGAAGGCGGGGAGTTCGGGGTGCTTTAGGAAGATCCCAGCGCTGGCAGCCATCACGGAAGGCTTCCTGAAGGAGGAGGCTGGAGGGCACCAGGAGGGTGGGGACGGATGGCTCACGTGTGTGTGGGGAGGGGAGGGTCGTGCTGTCTGGGACGGGGTGGCCGGGCGTGGTGGGGTTTGTGGGCCGTGGCCGGGAACCAGTGCGAGCGGGAAACGGGACTGGCTCCGCCAGCTCCTCTGCCTTCCCGGGCTCGGCCAGGAGGCAGGGCTGCGGCCCCCTGGGGCCCTGGGACTCTGTCTCAGCCGGGTCGTGGGGATGGACCCCAGAGCCCTCGGGACCGGACGGGCACAGCTGGGGTCCAGGTCAGCGTCCCAGCACCCCGCCTTTGGAGCCGTGGGAATGGCGGCGTCTTCCCCTGGGCCTCCGGAGAGGGGCCTGCAACTTGGTGGCGGCCCGCCCGCCCAACACCGCCCTCTCCCCTTCCCCCCGCCCCCGCCACCCCAGAGCAGCCGGCAGCGGGCTGGCGGGCCCGGCAGGCTCCATGGTGCAGGGAGCCGGGGTTCAGAACGCAGCCGGCCGTCCTGAGCCGGCGGCGGGCAGCGGGGGAGACGCAGCGGCCGCCCTGCGTGGGCTTCCGGCTGGCGGGCCCGCGCCCCCCTCGTGGGCGGGAACCGCCTGGCGGCCCGGCGGCGGGGCTGGGTGTGATTCCGTGGGCCCACACGCGCCGGGGCCGCCCACGTGCCGGTCCCGCGTGGCGTGGTGCTGCGGCTCGCTCGCCAGTGCGCGTGGACATGCCTCGTGTGCGCCGGCTCTGGGGTGCCTGTGGGGGCTGACCGGCCGGGGAGCTGGGCGGCTGCTCCCACCCCGAGCGTGCCAGGGCGGCCTCAGCCGCCCTACTGGGGCACGAGGACTTGGGCTCATCTCTGAGTCCCCGTCCGGCGGCGGACCCCGGGGTGCTGTGACCCCCGGTCCCCGCCATTGTGCCACGGTGCAGGCATGCCGATTGCAGGACTCACCCAGGATTCCCAGCATTCCTTGTGGCTCGGGGGAGGGCACGTGACCAGCCCCCCCACCCCCCGCCGAGCGCCCCGCCTCCTCTCCCCCCCCACCAGGGCACAGCAGGGGAGAGATGGGTCTCTATGGGGGGGGCGGGGTCACAGGGGCGGCCTTGCGTGCCCTGTGTGTGTGTGCAGCGCGCGCCCCGCACCCCCCCCCTGCCCCACGCGCCCCGCCTCCTCCCCCCCACCACCCCCCCCCACCCCCCGCGCGGGACACTCTGCCGCCCCGCCTGGCTGTGAAGGACCTGGGCGTCCGGGGCCGTGGGACTTGCCTTGTCACCGGCCAGGCTCCTCTTCCGCGTGGGCCGGGGAGGGGCCGCAGCACGTACAGGTCGGCCAGGGTGGGCAGCCCCGGCTTCACCACCGTCACCAGCAGCTCCTCGGGGATGCTGGTCTCCTGCAGGGACGGAGGGACACGCGGACGCTCGTCCTCCCCGGTCCTCTGCCACAGGCCAGACGCCCGAGAACACTTCCCGTACATGGCCCGGAAGTCCAGCTCATCTGCCCAGCACACCCGAGCTGGCCCCGGAGCCCACAGTGCCCTTCCCTGCCCTCAGCCCCTGTGGGTTCGGAGGGGTGCCCCCACAGGCTCCCGCTCCAGACGTGCCCCTCCCACCCAGGCTCACGGGATGGGCAGGCCCCGCCCCAGCTCACATGATGGACAGGCCCCTCCCACCCAGGCTCAGGGGATGGGCAGGCCCCGCCCCTGGCTCACATGATGGACAGGCCCCTCCCACCCAGGCTCACGGGATGGGCAGGCCCCGCCCCTGGCTCACATGATGGACAGGCCCCCTCCCACCCTGGTTCACGGGATGGGCAGGGCCCCGCCCCTGGCTCACATGATGGACAGGCCCCTCCCACCCAGGCTCATGGGATGGGCAGGCCCCGCCCCTGGCTCACATGATAAACAGGCCCCGCCCCTGGCTCACATGATGGACAGGTCCCTCCCACCCAGGCTCACGGGATGGGCAGGCCCTGTCCCTGGCTCACATGATGGACAGACCCCTCCCACCCTGGTTCACGGGATGGGCAGGTCCCGCCCCTGGCTCACATGATGGACAGGCCCCTCCCACCCTGGTTCACGGGATGGGCAGGCCCCGCCCTGGCTCACATGATGACAGGCCCCTCCCACCCAGGCTCACGGGATGGGCAGGCCCCGCCCTGTCTGGTGTCCTCCAAGTGTGTTGGTGACACTGCTTCTCACCTAGCCTTCAAGCCCTGACTCCTGGCCATGCGGGCCCCACTGCCTCCCTCTTCCTGCTGTCTGCTCTGGTCTAGCCCCAGACGCACACACACATGCACACATGTGCACACGCGTGTGCCCACAGGTTCCCGGCCAGGCTCAGGTCCTGGGAGCCCCCGCTTCTCCTTGCACTGCGCTCGGTGAAGCACTTTCCCTTCCATGCCCCGAGCCACGTCACCAGCAGGAGTCACAGGATGGGAGGCATGGCCGGGGGCCCAGCCGGTGCCACCTTGGGGGGCCCTAGGGGACTGGCCCCGCTCCATCCCCGCCCTGCCTTTGTCCCTTTGCTGCGGGGCCCTGAGGGTCCTGGGTGTGCTCGGTCCTTTCTCTGTCCCCAGGGTCTGGCTCAGGAGAGCAGCCTTGTGAGTGAGGAAGGCCTGAAGGGGGCGCTGGGCAGTGGGGGTCAGCGGCTGAGGCCAACAGCTGGCGCTCTGGGTGTGCGTGGTGCCGCCGCCCCTTCCTCCCTTGGAGACGGCGCTCGGGGCGGCCCCGAGAGGAACGGAGGGAGACCTTGGAGAGCATCCGGCTGACCACCAGGCCCACGTCCTCCCTCCACTCGGGGGTGTTGGGGTTGTAGCTGTCCAGGTCTGGGGAGAACTTCAGGGGCACCACCTGGAACTGATCTGGAAAGAGACAGGCGCTCTGGTCGGTGACCCCGTGGGGACCCGTCCTGGGTGCGAGCCTCAGTCCACAGCCCGGATGCAGGTCAGAGGGGGGGGGGGTCTGTGGGGCCGGGCGGAGCCGGGCCACTCACCAGAGCCACACAGAGACCATGACTGTGACCATGACGGCCTGGGAGGTGGGGGTGGGCCTGCCCCCGCCCCGCCCCCGCCCAGCCCCCGGGGCGTTCCCAGCCCACAAGGGAGCCGCCCCCCCACGAGGCTGGCCCCCCTCCCTGCTGCTCCACTGGCTGCTGCTGAGCTCCCCCCCACCGAAGAGTCCCACCCCCCCCCCCCCCCAGATCACAGCTCCTAGCTCTAAGGTAGAGACGACAGGAGCCCCGGAGCTGAACGGTGGCCTCTCTGCTGGCCTCTCTCTGAGCCTCAGTTTCCCCTCGTGAGGCAGAAGGACTCAGGGGCAGCGGGTGGGAGCTGCGCCCTGTGACCTGGGTGCTCGGGCAGCCCTGGTGGCACCGCAGTGAGGGCCGGAGCCCGCGGCCTCCGCAGGACAGCGAGGGTCCCGGGACGGCTGGGGGGGGGGGCGGCGGTCCGCGTGTGCATGGGGGGGTCTCCCCGCTCCCCGGGACAAACTTGCCATTGAGAGTGGTTCTCCTGTGGGGCGCAGAGCCACCGTCGGCCCAGCGCCCCAGGGGCACGGCTCGCCAGCGCAGGCCCCCCCCCGCCGGGCCCCTTGCTGGGGGGGGGGCTGACGTGGGTGGCCCGGAGGGCACCAGGACAGGGCCCCTCCCCCCCCCCCCCCCCCCCGGCTCTGGCTGCCGGGGCGCAGGCGGGGCTCGGGGCCTCACCCAGCACGCGCACGACCCTGGAGTCCTGCAGCACGGCGCTCCCGCAGGCGGCCTGCACCGTCACGCGCACGTCCCCCGCGTCGGCGAAGCGCGTCGCCACCCGGTTCTCCAGGGAGATCAGGGGCTGTGGGCACGGGGGGGGGGTCAGGCCTGGCGGGGGGCCGCGGTGGGGGCTCCTCCAGGCCCCGAGCCCACACCCAGGAGGGGGGAGGAGAGAGGAGAGGGCAGGAAGGAGGGGGGTGGCCCCGGGGAGGGGCGCACTGCAGACTGTGGGCAATCCACCAGTAGAAGACCGTGAGGTTGGGGTTCGGGGGGAGCAGCACGGCGGTGAGGTTCACCTCCTGGTTGACGCCGGTGACGGGGACCACCTCCAGGTAGAGGGCCTGAAGGGGGGCTGGAGGGGGGGCGCCGTGCCGGGTCACGGGGGGCCGGGGGCGGGCGCCAGCCGCCCCGCCCGCGGGCTCCGCGCCCCGCCTCCGGGCGGCGGACTTACAGTTGACCTGGACGAAGAGCACGGCCTCGTCGTGGCCGGCCGCGTTCTCGGCCCTGACGGACACGCGGTAGACGCCGGGGGCCTCGTAGCGGTGCCGGATGGGCTCCCCGCTCAGCGTGAGGTTCGCGTACACGGCCTTGACGTCGTCGCCCAGGTCCACCTGGTACGTGGTGGTCAGGACGTCGCCCTGCAGCACGGCGGGAGGGAGGCCGCTCAGGCCGGGGGCGGGGGCGGGAGCGGGGGGGGCGGGCAGGCGCGGGGGGGGGGGCCTCTCCTCCCGGCCTCCTCGGCCGGGGCCCGGCGCCCACCGGGGCCCGGCGTGGGGCCTCCCCTCGGGCCCGCAGGGACCGCCCGGGGGGCCGCGCGCCGCGTCAGGAGCCGGCCTGGCTGCGGGAAGGGGCCGCGGGGGGCCCGCGGTGACGCGGGGAAGGCGGCTCCCGGGGCAGAGGGGGCCTCGGTGGGGCTCGGGGGCCGGGGCGCCGTCGTGGAGCGCGGTGGGTGCCAGGGCCCTCTCGCGGGAGGAGCTCGGCAGCCGCGTGCTGCGCTCGCCTCCCTCCCTCCGCGAGCGCGCCTGGGAGGTTGGAAAGGGGGTCCGTGCACGAGGATGGGGGTGGCGTGGGGTCGCCCAGGAGCAGGGCGGCCCGAGACCCAAGGGCGTAGGGGCCTCGTAAGAAGCCAGGCACAGGAGCGCACGCCTGGAACCCCAGCCACTCGGGAGGCTGAGATCTGAGGATCGTGGTTTGAAGCCAGCCCGGGCAGGAAAGCTGGCAAGACACGTCTCCAGTTAACCACCCAAAAGCTGGAAGTGGCACCGTGGCTCAGGTGGTAGAGCACAGCCGTGAGTGAAAAAGCTCAGGAACCGCGCCTGTACCCTGAGTTCACATCCCAGAACATGAGAGAGAGAGAAACAGAGAGAGAGAGAGAGAGAGAGAGGGGGGGGCTGGGGATATGGCCTAGTGGCCATAGCCTTAGGTTCGTTTCCCCAGCACCACGTATACAGAAGATGGCCAGAAGTGGCACTGTGGCTCAAGTGGCAGAGTGCTAGCCTTGAGCAAAAAGAAGCCAGGGACAGTGCTCAGGCCCTGAGTTCAAGCCCCAGGACTGGCCAAAAAAAGAAAGAAGAGAGAAACAGAGAGAAAGAGAGACAGAGAGACAGACAGACACAGAGAGAGGAGGGCAGGGCAGGGCACCCAGGAGGAGGCCGTGTAGAGGCAGCGGGCAGCGCCGGTGGCCCAGGCCAGGGGCTCCCGAGCTTCTGGAAGCCGGATGAGGCAGCTCTGTGCTCGAAGACCCCCGATGGAGGCCGTTGGTTCCCGTGAGCTGGAAACCTAAGGGACACGCAGCCCCATTCCCCGATTTTCTCGGCTTGAGGACCGAGGCTCGGGGGCCGGCTTCTGCCCAGTGTTCTTGTGGACGGCGAGGGGCAGGGGGAGGGCCCGGGAGCCCTCCTGCTCGGTGCTGCCCCCCCCCCCCCCGTAGCCACCCGCTTGCGCCCCTGGGGGGGGCCTGCAGGGGCTCCCCGGCTGCCCGCAGTGCCCAGCGTCCCGAGAGGCCCTTCCACGCCAAGGGTCTCTTCACAAAACTTGGCCTTGCTGGCTTCTTCCTGGCCACACACGAAAGGTTGCTGGCTGCATCGCCAAGGATTTTCTGAACTCGTGCGTGTGCGTGTGTGTGCGCACGCCAGTCTGGGCCTTTTAGCTTTGGGGCTCAAGGCTGGCGCTCTACCACTTGAGCCACAGCTCTACCTTTGCTGTTTTGCTGACTGATAGAAATGAGGGTCGTGGAGTTGCCTGCCTGGAGTTTGCCCCGTGACCCCGGACCTTGGCCTCCTGAGCGGCTGGGGTCACAGCCGTGAGCCCCCGGCGCCGCCCGGGGTCCGTCCTAAGCTGACGTTGGCCGCCACGGAGGGTGGGGATGAACTGAGGCCCCGGGGTGGGGGTGGGGCGCTGGCCCGCAGCTGCGCGGAGACCCCCGTGTGTGCACGCGGGCTTCCGCCCCCCCCCCCCCGGCCCTCACACGCTCACCCCCAAACCCAAGCCAGGGGTGCGTGAGCGTGAGCGTGGCCGCGTGGGTGGCGGGGCCACGGCGGCCAGGCGTGTGTGAAGGAGTGTGAGGTCCGTGTGAGCATGGCTACGCGCGCGTCTGGAAGCGGATGTGGAGGTGTGGCGTGGGTGAGCCCCTCGGCGGCCGGGGGGGCCTCCCGTCAGGTCGGAGCCAGCGCCGGGGGCTCGAACGCCCGGCGCTTCAGCTGTTTTGCCCGGGGCCGTGGCTTGAGCCGCAGTGTCGTCCGGGTTTGCGGTGGTGAATTGAGGGGAAGCCCTCGCGGGCGTTCCTGCCGGGCTGGCGGAATCCCTCCCTCGGGCCTGCGTGGCGGGGGGTGGCGGGGATGGCGGGCGCCGGCTGGAAGAGCCGGCAGGGCTCCTGGCGCAGGGCTGCGCCCCAGGGCCCGGGCCGCGGGGACAGCGGGGGGCCTGGAGCTGACCTTCGGGGCGCACGACGTGACGCGCCCTGCGCGTTCTGGGCTCTAGGGGGCGGCGGAGGGCCGTGTCTGGGGATCCCGGGTGCAGCTGGGCGGGCTCTGGGCGTCCTGCCCTCCCCCCCCACGTCCTCGCCAGCCCAGCCCCGAGCACCACAGCCCCAGGGGGGATCGCCCCAGGCTGGTCTCTGGGCCCACGGGGCGTGGAGCCAGGGCACAGCTCCGGGTTGGGGCGTACAGACCCGTCTCTGTCCACCGAGGCCCGAGGCCCGGGACGCAATGCCAGCAAGGCACAGGGCACGCCTCAGTTTCCCCGCTTGCTGGAAGTAAGGAAACGGTTCAAGTGCCCGACGCAGGGCCCGCAGCAGTTCCTAGCCTCGGTTTCCCTGTTTGCAGGAGGCCGGGGCCCAGGCCTCCACTTCCACGGACTTTCACAGACCCGGCTCTGTGTTTAGAAACACACTAAGCTCACGGGGCACAAGCCGCGTGTGTCAGGGGCTCGGCCCCGGACGCCAAGGAGCCTCGAGCTTGGGGGGCCTGGCTCCCGGGGGCGCGGGCGGCTCCCACCCGCTCTGCGCTTCCGGCAGCTTCCGCACCGTCCGCGCGCGCTCGCGAGTTTTCCAAGCCTCACTTTGACTTTCCTTCGGATCACCGGTGATTTCAAGAACCGCGCACCTGAGCGCGCCATGGATTAATTCACCGTCCGGGAAGAAGCCAGCCGCCTGCGGCTCGCACCAGCCCCCTCAGCTGCTCGGGAGGCCGAGGGTCACAGTTCAAAGCCAGCCCAGGCAGGTCAGTCTGTGAGACTCTCATCTCCAATGCGCTACCCGGGAAGAGCCCGGAAGTGGTGCCGCGGCTCAAGTGGTAGAGCACCAGCCTTGAGAAGAAAAAATCTGAGGGGCAGAGCCCAGGCCCCGAAGCGTGCACGCGCGCGTTGTGTGTGTGTGCACGCACACATCCGTACCCCAGAAGGAAACACAAAGGTCTCCATTCCCCCGGGGTGGGGAGGGGTTGGGGTGATGCTTGTGTTCTCCGCCTCTTATGCACTTCCCAATCTTCCACGACGCGCGTACACTGCTTTTAAAGCCAGAGGAAAACGCAGCGTTTTGTGCGAAGGTAAAAATAGAAAGAGTAGGAGGCTAGACACACGTACATGCGTGCGTGTGGATGAACAGAGAGGGGGAGCTGTGTACACACACGCACGCACACGCGCGTGCGCAGGGCTTGTGCTGTGTTGGTCATCAATAAGAGTTTCTTTAACTTCGTTTTTGTTAGGATTCCAAATGAACCGAGGTCACTCGACTCCGGGGTTTACCAGAGCCTCTCGCCGGCCACAGGGAGAGCGTCGGCCTTGCGTGGGCCGGGCACGCGGGGCCAGGGCCCCCCCCCCCCGTGGCGGCCCCCCCCAGCGCCCCCCCCCCCCCCCGCCGGCTCACCTGCTCCTGCCGCACCTCGAACAGCACGTCCTCGCCGGGGCGCACCGGCCACGCCGTCCCCGCGGACGCGGACCCGCAGGCCCCGGGGCGGCCGCAGCGGGCACTGCAGCTGCACGGGGCTCCGCGGCAGGTCCACGCCCCCCTCGCACACGTTGGACACCACCTTCCGGTACCTGGGGGGCCGCGGGGGCCGCGTCACGCCCGCCAGGGCTCCGCGACCCCCCCCCCCACCCGAGGTGGCTGCCACCGTTCTAGAACAAGGGCGCGCCCCGGGCCCGCCCCTCCCCCCCCTCCCCCCGCCTCGAGGGGGGCGCGGCCGCCACAGCCCAGGGCTCCCGCCCCGCCCGCGCGGCCCGCACCCCAGGCTGCTGGTGTAGGTCTGGCCCAGCGCGCAGTCCTCGGGAGGGGACAGGGGGTTGAACCAGAAGTTGGCCGCGCACGTGCTGTTTCCTGGACTCCGGGGAGGGCGCGCGCTCAAAGCCGTAGTCGCTGCCAGGACAGAGGCGGGTCAGGGGCGGCTGCGGGCTGCAGAGCCGGCGGGGGCGGGGGGACACCCAGGGGCCTGAGGGGCCTGGAGGGCGGCCCACGGGAGGCCACGGGCACCTCCAAGGGGGCCAGCTGCCCGGGGACGGACAGTCAGGGGCGGAGGCCGCAGGGCCAGCCTGGAGGGAGGGGAAGGGCGAGGCCTGGGGGGAGGGGAAGGCCTGGGTGGGGGAGGGGGAGGCCTGGGGAAAGGGGGAGGCCTGGGGGGGAGGGGGAGGCCTGGGTGGGGGAGGGGGAGGCCTGGGGAAAGGGGGAGGCCTGGGGGGGAGGGGGAGGCCTGGGGGGAGGGGGAGGCCTCGGGAGGGGAGGCCTGGGGAGAGGGGGAGGCCTGGGTGGGGGAGGGGAGGCCTGGGGGGAGAGGGAGGCCTGGGGGAGGGGGGCGGGGCACGCCTAGCCCGCCCTGGCATCTGGTAGGGGAGAGGCGGGCCTCACCAGAGGAAGTCAGAGTCGCGGCACTGGCACACAGCGTGACGTGAGGGCTGACGTGAAACTTCTCCCCCTTGACCGCACCAGATGTGGGCTTCCTCTTCCGGAAACTTCTCTGCTGGCCCATAATGCAGTGGTCACCCTGTAGCAGGGACCTCAGGGTAAGGAACCAGCCCAGAGAGTAGGGCCCTCCCCCAGCTTGTCCTGACCCCCCTCTGGCAAGGCCGGGGCGGGGGTGGGGCCGGGGCGGGGGCCTGAGAC
>NW_025959961.1:0-13928 GCF_023159225.1 Perognathus longimembris pacificus | reverse complement strand
ACTGGTCCAAGGTCCCACAGTTGGTATTGGCAGACTTGGGACTCAAATGCTGGGAACAAAGCTCTTCCACTTAATTTCTTCTTTATTGTTGGATATTTAGGCTGCTGCCATTTTTGGGTGGGCTTTTATATGTAACAATGTGATATCTTTTCAAGCTAACCTTTGTGCATATCCTTAATTCGTTCAAATACATTCATAGAGGTTGTTGGTACATATTAGCAAATTATCACCCAGAAAGCCCACATACATTTACTTTCCAGTAGGGTATGATAGTATCAATTTCTTGATACCATTTTATTTTAAATATTGGTAATTAAAAAAATTTTAAGCCAGGTGCTGGTGGCTCATGTTTGTAATCCTGGCTACTCAGGAGGCTGAGATCGGAAGATTGTGGTTCCAAACAAGTATGAGCAAGAAACACCAGAGGATTCTTATCTGTAGTTAGCCAGAAAATAAACCAGAAGGCAAGCTATGGCTCAAGTGGCAGCCTTGAGTGGCAAAGCTAAGGGACAGCGCCAAACCTTGAGTGCAAGCCCCAGGATCAGAACAAAGGAAATTAACTTGGCATGCACCATATAAGGCATATTATAAGATAATGAATTCCCAACAGGCAGAAATATTATACAACTTGGGTTTCTTCCTCATTGTACTCATTTATGAGTACTGGTCATTTAGAAGTTGTACAATGATCTGAACTGGGTCTGAAAAATGTGGAGTTTCCTAAAATGATCAAATGTGTGTGTGTGTGTGTGTGTGCATGTCTGGTGTGTGTGTGTGTGTGTGTGTGTGTGTGTATACTCACCTTTAAAAAGCAGTATTTATTAGGGCTTGAAGTGTAGCTCAAGTGGTAGAACACCCATCTTGAGTTCATAGCTGAGTACTGCTGAAATAAAAAAAATGATTTTCTGGGAGTGATGAAGAAAATATTTGCTCTTGCTAACAAAATAATTGTGAGATAATGTTTTCTATAATATGTTTGAAATACATATTATCATTTGTGTGTTAATAAAAAATATGCTTCTCCAATGCTCAGCCTCCTAGGAATTCAGGATCATAGACATTAACCACCAGTGCCTGGCTCTATGTAGACTACATTGGGCTCAAACTTGAGATAGTCTTTCCTTGGTCTTGTGAGTGTTGAAATTACAGGTGTACACCAGCATGCCAGTCCATCAGAAAATTCTGGGTGGTACTGGGATTAAAACTCAGTGCTCTGCACTTGATAGGCAGGTACTCTACAACTTGAACAAAAACTCAAACCTTTTTTTTTAGTAGAGTCTTGTATTTTTGCCTGGGGCCAGCCTCAGATCATAATCCTTATACACATGTCCATAGCTAGCTGGAATTAGAAGCATGTACTACCACATTTGGCTTTGTTGAGATGGGAATCTCTAATTTCATTTTCCTAAGCTGGCCTTGAACTCCCTGATTCTGCTTTTCAAGATGTTGGGATTACAGGTGTGTACCTCCATAAAGAGCCACTAAACTTTTTAAATTGTGGTAAAATGTGCCTAACATGAAACTTCCCATTGCCATTACTTTAGCGTATAATGCAATAGTGTTAAGTACATTTATGATATAGTGCAAAGGAATCTAAAACTTTCTTTCAAAACTGAAACTATGTACCCATTATACAGTACCTCATTTCTATTACCTTTAACTCTCAGTCCCTAGAATCTACTGTTCTACTTTCTATTTCTATGAATTTGACTACTCTAGGTACTTGTAACATTTTAAGAAAAGTCCACTATGGGAGAGAACTCTTTAAAATATTCTTTATGATATCAATAAACAATGATTGTATTTTTTCCGGAAGGATGTTTTTAATTGTAATGTGATATATGTTACCTAGAAATGAAAATGCCATTATTGTTCATGCTCTGTGAAAAAGTACTTTTAAAATTTCTGCCCTCTGGCTTGAACTCAGGGTCTATACACTTTCTCTGAGTTTTTTTAACTCTACCACTCGAGCCACAGCTCCCATTTCTGGCTTTTTGGTGGTTAACTGAGGTAAGAGTTTCATGGCCTTTCCTGCCAGGGCTGGCTTTGAACCTTGATCCTCAGATCTCAGTGTCCTTAGTAGCTTCGATTACAGGTGTGAACCACTGGTGCCTGGCTATGTGTAATTCTTTTTTTTTTTTTTTTCGGCAGAGCTGAGGACCAAACTTAGGGTCTTGCACTTGCCAGGCAAGTGTCTTCCACTGAGCTAAATCCCCAACTCCAAAGAATACTTTTAGAAAAGTTATTAACTTAAGTTAATTGGTCAAAGTGGCTGTGAAAAATCTCAAGAGTTTAGAAATTCCCAAAGGAGAAGTAAATTCTTAAATTTTATGTTCCTGAGAGAGCTATGACTAATAGATTGATACAGACCCACCCTAACATCTAACATTACAGGTGACTGTATTTGTTTCTCTTTTCATGGTATCTACAGATCCTGAACCATGGGGCTAGTTACTAGGGACATAGGTTTGAGGCTGCTGAGGATAAAAAAGTGAAGAGAAGGAAGGAACCTGTGTCTCTGATGACATCACTGAACCACTGAATTAACCAACCCTGAGCTTCCTCTCCTCAGGACATCTTATTATCTAAGATCTTATTTGTTTAAGTCTGTCTAATTGGATTTTGTTGCTGCACCCTAAAGTATTCTAATCTATCATGTCATACTCCTATCTAGGAATCATGTAATTTGGCATAGCTATACTAAAGGCAAGTACATACTTATGTAAGTCTTACAATAACCATAATAAAATGTTATTTTGACACAATAAAAGCATATTCCTGGTGGTGTTAAAGCAAGCTAAAACAATAAGCCTTGATCAATAAGTTAAAATGACTTCAATTTTGCCAAACATAATCTATTATATAGAATGGTTCATTTTAAATATGTATTCTATTAAGCTGAACCTTATGAAAATTAAGAGCCTAAAGTTCTTAAGGAATAGTATGTGCTAAAAGATGAGATGTACACGGCCGCAGCTTGTATATACTATTAGTAATAAAAATAAATAATATCTATTGGTCATTTAGTATGTGCCAGTGCTGTGCCGAATGCTTTTATACTGATTAATGTAGTCACCAAAACAACTCTCTAAAGGTCTACACTATTACATGTTATAAATGAGGAAATTAAAGCATAGAAAGGGTAATTTGTTCTCAACTAACGGAGCTTGCATATACAATGCCATTTATAGATTTTTGGTCCACCATTATTCTTTAACACAATCCAATCTGGCTTCATTACACCTACCCCTTTCTCCACTTAAATTGCTTTCAAATGAAATTTTGTCTTGCAGTCTTTTCTCTCCATCTATTCTCTCCCTGGGTCATATTATTCATTCTCCTTGCTTTAAATAATGATTTACCCAGAATTCCTAAATGTGCATCTTTAGCTTAGTCCTATATCCTGAGTTTCAAATTAGTATACAAAACATCTCCACTTAGAGATTTCCAACAACCTCGGCGTAACAGCTTCCTTTCGAACTCTACCCAGCGTTGCTTTCTTATTCTATATACCACCATTGGATCAGTTGCTCAAGCCAGCCAGAGATGAATCATTTTTTACTCCATTGTTTCCTACCCTTCATCCAATTAATCCTCATGGATCTACGATTGTGATAGCTCAGGAATCTGCTGCTTTTCTCCCTTGGCACCACTGCTGCAATAGTTCAAGTTACCATCACTTCTTTGCCAGGGTAGTAGCCTCCTATCTAATCTTGTGTTCACTTTTGCCCTCTTCCAGTCTACTTTCCAACCAGGGAAATCTTTAACAATGCAATTTTTTGCCAGTCCTGAGGCTTGAAATCAGGGCCTGATCACTGTCCCTGGCTTCCTTTTTGCTCAAGGCTAGCACTCTACCACTTGAGCCACAGCGCCACTTCCAGCTTTTTCTATATACGTGGTGTTGAGGAATCGAACCCAGGGCTTCATGTATATCAGGCAAGCATTCTAACACTAAGCCACATTGCCAGCCTAAAAATGCAAATTTATTCATGCCAGCCACTGGCTTCGTTCTCATCAATGGCTTCCCATTGATGAAGTGTAAAATCTTTAGCATGACTTGAAGGCCATAAGATCATATACTAGTCTATTACTCCAAGCACATCTCTCCCCCTGCACTTTATCTTCACATCAGTTCTAACTGTAACATGCTTCTTTCAATTCTGCACAAACTCTGTCCTCTATATAGCATAGTCTCTTTCCACTTCCAGCTCCTGAAACATGCTGGGTTGTGTGTGTGTTTGTGTGTGTCAGTCCTAAGGCTTGAATTCAGGGCCTGGCCACTGTTTTTGAGCTTGTTTGCTAAAGGCTAGTGCTCTACCACTTGAACCACTGCTCCACTTCCATCTTTTTGGTGATTCTTTGGAGATAAGAGTTTCATGGACTTTATTGGTTGGGTTGGCATGAACCATGACTCACTGGTGCCTGGCTTGTTGTTGACTTTTTAATATTTTATTTCTTTATTGTCAAAGTGATGTACAGAGGGGTTACGGTTTCATACATAAGGCAGTGTGTACATTTCTTATCCAACTTGTTGCCTCCTCCTTCGTTTTTCCCCTGCCTCCCCCCTCCCCATTTTCCTCCCCTTCTGACCTGTACAGTTGGTTTATACCATATAGTTTTGTAAGTATTGCTGTTGCATTGGTTTGTCTTTTTATCCTTTGTCTCTCGATTTTGATATTCCCCCTCCCTTCCCTAGTTCCAATACATGTATATACAATATCCAGTGTACCAAAGTCAGTTAGAGTGACATGGGGGTAAAACATGGGAAAGAAAGACAAAAGAAAAAGGCATAATTTCACATGGTGTGTTGCAAATAACAACAACCAGGATAAACCACTTGTTTCCATAACTGGCAGTTCATTTCACTTAGCATCATCTTATGTGTTCATATGTACATAGCTATTGAGCTATTGTGATCTACTACTAGGATTTTCCTAGATGTGAACTAATTATTCTCAATGAGGGAAACCATAGAGTCCATGTTTCTTTGGGTCTGGCTCACTTCACTTAGTATGATTTTTTCCAAGTCCTTCCATTTCCTTATGAATGGGGCAACGTCATTTTGACTTTAAAAAAAAATCAGGAATATTATCTGTGCTGCCACCAATACCTAAAATAAACTCCTATGCATCAGGAAGATCTCAAATAAGAGATTTCCTGTCTCAAGTTCCCAAACTGGACTAGTTCTTTTTAGACCAAGTACGAATACATAATTGGTCCTAAAATTTGTTGACCTAGGTGAGTAGAAAAGAAGTCTAGGCTGGGTGCTGATGGCTCACGCCTGTAATCCTGTCTACTCAGGAGGCTGACATTTGAGGATCACAGTTCAAAGCCACCCCTGGCAGGAAAGTCTGTGAGACTCTTATCTCCAATTAACTATCAGAAAACAGGAAGTGGTACTGTGGCTTAAGTGGTAGAGAGCTAGCCTTGAGCTGAAGAGTTCAGGAACAGCACCCAGGCCCAGGGTTCAAGCCCCAAGACCACACACAAAAAGTTGCAACCTTGATGGTCTTACATATTAAAAACAAACCTCAACATTTAAATCCGCATTGGATTTAAAAGTAAATTTTGAAGTAATTTCAGAAAAAACAACTGTTTTGCATGTGCTTATTTTTCCTCAGTAATGTTTAGAGCAGTATTACACAAAGTGAAAGCTTGTTAGAAATGTAACTTTTCAGCTAGGCACTGGTGTCTCACTGTTGTAATCCTAACTACTCAGGAGGCTGAGATCTGAACATTTCAGTTCAAAGCCAGTCTAGGCAGAAAAGTCCCTGTTTAAATCCTTAATCTGCACACTCAATTTTGAGAATCACTAGTTAAGTGTAATAAACACACGACTTGGACAAGAAGGCTGCCCAGAAGCATTTTATTGCCAGACCATGTTGGTTCAGAAGTACCATGTTGTTTCTTCTAGTTTTCAAGTTGTCCACCATAACAGAGGACAGCTATCACTAAGAAGAAAACATGTTCATAATGTTTGTCACAATTGTTTTTAAAGAAATAAGATTTCAAATACTTAAACATGGGCTGGGAATATGGCCTAGTGGCAGTAATGGCTATTAATGTATATAATCTCTTCATGGAGATCGATTTCTCAGTGTGTCAATTTCTCTCTCTCTCTCTCTCTCACACACACACAGACACAGACACATGCACACACACACACACACACACACACACACACACACACACACACACACTAACCCCTAAGCAAATTTCCATGTAAGGTAAGGCATTTTCAAACATCTCACTTCACCTCTAATTGTGGTACTGAGAATAAGAATAATTTACTTTGACCTTAGAAATTACAGTGTTAACCTGTAACAGATTTAAATTTATGATTGGAGCTACAGTGTGCAAGTACAAATTTCCCTTCAACTTTTACACTGTTCATAGAGGTGTAACCAATGACATGGGTCAAAAGAACTGAGATCACAGACTTCTTTGTTTGGCCTACATGATATTAAAAACGTTTTGGTTTTTTAAGAAGAATGATTTCTTAACGACTATACTTTAACTGTACAAGGTTTCATTATGATATTTTCATACATACATACAAGGTATCCCAACTAAACTCAACCGTTCTGCCATGGTTTACTTCCCTCTCATCTTCTAAAATAATTTCAATAGGTTTCATTGTTCTATTCTCGTATGTACAAATAAACTATACCGACCATATTCATCTTTATCTACCCTATCCACAAAAATGTCCAAATTCCTTGTGTGTACTAAGGGAATTCATATAAAAGTTGAAATTCCACATTTCTGGCTTCTATTGAAAGTTAGCAAGGAAGATTTTACAATCTGAGTCCACATACCTATGGAGCAACAATAAACTGAGGTGGAATAGCCCATTGAATATAGACTGTCCTCAGCTGTGACTGTTGCTACTCAGATGGCTCCAATACTATTTCAATTTGTAATCCTGAAGAAGTAATCATTTCATTTTTATGATTTCTCTTAATATATATATAATTTTGAAATAGACTGAGTCACAAGAAGTTGCAAAAAAGTATACAAATGGTTCTTAAGTATCTTGCATCCAGGTTTCTCGATGGAAAATAAGCAATCATGCATAACACTTTGTTTTTATATCCCATCAGGTTTCAGGTTTTTTCAGGTTAGTACCTCCCTACTATCTTATATCCATCTTATTCTTTTCAGATTCCACATCAAAATGCAGTTCAAAGCATTTTTCCTTTCCCGCAGACCGTACAATAGTCCCATTGGCCTTCTCACCTCTGTTCTCTCCCTTCTTCAAGCCATCTAGTAAGACTGTCAGGGTCACCATCCTAAAGAACAATTTGTTCCCCTGCTTGCAACTTTTAGTGATTCTTACTTGTCTGCCAGATTCAGCCATGACATTCAGATCCCTCTACAATTTGGCTCTAGACTTCTGGACTTCAACAGGTAGCCAAAATTCCAAACAAAATCCAGGCAAAAACATATAGTTGTTACCCATTCCTCTGGCCAAATACAGAATACTGGGATGACAATAGCCCACAAGAATCGATTATGCATTTTAACTAGAATAGGGGAACTCAAAAGCTGTAAACTCAAAGTATTGATAAAGAGATGTAACTGCTAATTATCATGACTTGATGGGTAAACTCTGTGTTTGCATACTGAAATATGACACGGAGCCTGACAAATACATGAGATTATATTAATCTAACTATTTAAATTAGAGAAATGGAAATGCTAACTACCCTGATTGGATCGTTACACACTGTAAGCACAAGTTTCAAATGATCACATTGTACCCCATAGAAAGGTACAACTAAAATAATACTAAATTTGATCACCATTGACCAACCAATATTTCATTTGTAAAACAACATTTTGGCATGAAAAAAGGTAAAAGAATAACAATACTGCCTAGAAAAAGACAATTAGCAACTACATAACACATTAAAGTACTTTGCACTTACTTATCTTTGTGCCAGTCCTGACGTTTAAACTGAGGGTCTCCTGAGATTTTCCTTATCCTTTCCTCCCTAAACAACAGGTGGTACTCTACCACTTGAGCTATGCTTCCACTTGTAGCCTTTTTCTGGTTAATTGGACGTAAGAGGCTCTCAGATTGGTTTGTTGAGGATAGCTTTGAACCAAGATCCTCATATTTCAGCCTCCTCAGTAGCTAGAATTGTAGGCATAAACCACTGATGCCTACCTGCTACATTTAATTTGTAAAAATGCAATTAGGCATATTTTCTTCAAATCTCTCAGAATCGACCCAAATCAATGTTTCTATTCCACACAGTACTGACAGCTGTTCACTGCTTGTGGGACTTGTAACATTTGAAGAACTGTTCTTTTAGGATTTTTCACCACCAGTTAATGAACCACATTGGGTACTGAAAGCAACTGCACTCAAATAATATTGTAAAACCACACACTTTAAGAACCACAAACATAACTGACAGTAAAGGCAAATGAACCAAATGAAACAGGAGTTATAAATGATAATAGTCATACTATTGCTCTAACACTTTTCAGCTTATGCAATGGTTTTGAAATCTCAATTAGCACACTCACCAGTCACTCAGCTAATCAGTGGTCAGTTTAAAATAATGGAGTTGTCTTGACACAGTTCATGACAAGTTACACCATATAAGATCATAATAATTTGTTCTTCATTCATTCTGGGAACAGAATAAGGAAAGCTTGATTATATTACGCAGAATTAGATTACCTAAATACCAGACACGAGGATGCTATGGAGTCTCCATTCCCGATGCATGATAGGTTAATAATAGCTGCCATTTAGTGGGTTCTTATGTGTCTGGCACTGTTCTAATGACTTTAAATTTGTGATCACATTTAATGCTTACAATAATTCTGTGGGATAGAAACCATCACAATGCCCATTTTTTCAAAGGAGGAAACCAAAGCTCAGCGGACTTAGTCACATTATAACCACTAAATGGCAAAACAAAGATTCCTTCCCCCTTCTGTTTATAAACACAGGTGAGGGGCCTTGAACATTTCGGTGTAAATGATTTCTGTATTCTTGTGTTCGCTAATATTTATTGAGGTATTTTATGAATAAATGTAGGTTTAAATAATTTGTCCCTCATAGCTGTCTTGTAAAGTAGATATATTACTATTATTTTCCAGTTCATACAAATCCAAAGAGATTAATGGTGCATAATTAGGTACTGGAAGTATCTAAGTCTGCTACCACCACCTGAAAGCCACTGTTAAAATCCCAGAGTATCTATAACATTGATAAAAGGTAATTCCTGAAGTTGAGTTACTAGAGTTAATAAGTTAGAGTGAATAGAAAGTGCTTTAATACACAAAGAGCCAAAACCAAACTGTCTGTATGACAGAACAGCAGTCAATGAACAGGGAGCTCTTAGCTACATTTGCCTGCTCACTTGATTTCTTACAGTTTAATATTCTTGGAAGGTACTAATGTTTAGTGAATATATTTTGAATAAATAGACAAAATGTCAAAATGCCAAAGTACTATAGATTATATTATTACATAAATAGTATAGTTTTAGATATGAGTGTATATAAATACAGCAATAATAAGAAAGTGGATATAATTAAATAAGAAAGGTGCAACTAAATAATATGAACTAAGTAAATACATGAGATGGTAATAGGTTTCTAGCTCTTACTTTAACTAAAGAGCAGTTAAAAATCAGGAACCCCAAACCTGTTGAAATGCAGACAGTACTTAGAGTATCTACACAGGTTAGAATAGTGAAAGGAACAAATTACAACAAAATCAGAAAGAACTCTATATGCTACAATGGCATACATATTTGGAAAAAATGATCTTTACTTTTCCACGATTTCTATCTACACATTATTATACCAACATGGCTGTATTTCATGATCGGTATTTTTTTTCCATTCCATAACAGGCATGACTTTGAACTAGTGGTTTGCTAAGACCTAAACTTTAAATCTGATTTTACTTCCTGCCTTGTCCCAGTGTACTGTCTACTGAAGTCTAATCTGTCCCATGAGTATGTCATAATCACTGCTTTAGTTTGCCAGATGTCATAGCAACTGTAAAGGTACATTACAACCTTACTTGCCACAAGATGAAGTGAAATACAATTTGAATTTCATGCTGTCAATCACACGCAACCCAAATGTACTGCGTTACATGAAATGTAATCCAAACTTAAGCATGAGAAAATGATGTGGATCAAAGTTAGAAATGGTAGCCAACATGGTGGTCAAAATCATATCCTCTTCTTGAATCCTGAGCTGCTTTTTAACTGTTAAGCTCCGGAAAGGAATTCATCTAAATTGATTTTGCAATCTTGGCAACTGTGCTTATAGCCAACAAATGATTGTTTAGTACTATTGTGAACCAAAGAACTTAGTTTTTATTTTGAGCAAAGGGAGTGGGTGTTGTTGAAATCTTAAGATAAAAAGAGATACATAAAAAATTCAAAACTGGGGCTGGGGATATGGCCTAGTGGCAACAGTGCTTGCCTCATATACATGAGGCCCTGGGTTCGATTCCCCAGCACCACATATGCAGAAAATGGCCAGAAGTGGCGCTGTGGCTCAAGTGGCAGAGTGCTAGCCTTGAGCAAAAAGAAGCCAGGGACAGTGCTCAGGCCCTGAGTCCAAGCCCCAGGACTGGCCAAAAAAATAAAATAAAATAAAAATTCAAAACTGGAGATTGAAGGCTAGAGATGTGGCTTAGGTGGTAGAGTGCAAGTCAAGTCATGAGCAAGCTGAGCAAACTAGGGCAAGGTCTTGAGTTCAAAACTCCCAGTATCTGCAAAAAAATAATAAGTACATATGAAAAAACCCTTACAGATTAACATAATACTAGGAAGCTAGAACATGTGTTTTGTGTGGGGGGAGGGTAGGGTGGAAAGGCAGAAGAATGGAGAGAGACAGGATCATAATATTGAATATGTATATGTGAAAATGGAATCAGGTCAATTGAGGGTGGGGTTGTTAGTGATGAGGGGGAAATAATAAAAGGGGGTAACAATGGGGTTGGGGGTGGGAATGATGGAGGAGAATGATGAAAGGGATAACCATGATCATGATGCATTGTACTTCCAAAATGACATGGTGAATTGAAACTCCTTTGTACAATTGCTTAAAAGATAATTTAAAAATATGATTCAAAATATTCCTAAAGGTGCTGTTTCTAATCTACCTAGCAGATTTCAGAAAATTATCCCATAGGGCTTTAAACACTGTTATAACAATAGGAAAGTGTACCTGTTGAAGAATGACAGTTGGTGTGGCAATGTTAATATAGGACAAGTGATTTGAAAAGGCATGAAAATTATTTTAAGTAAGTTTTGAAACCAGTTTTATAATTACTATCTTTCCCATACCTTCCAGGTATGTATAGTTAAAACAATGTAATGGCCTTTCAGGACTTAGGACCTAGGTGTAGGACCTTTGAACTGGTGAGGATTAAGTAAGTTAATATTTCTGCAGTTGTTTGAATACTGCCTAGCACTAGTAAGTGCTATGTAAGTGTGAAGTGATTAATTTCATATCTCCCATGGGCTGCGTCATGATTGGTAGGATCTTTGTAAGCCCCAGGAAGAAAAACAAATATATATATGTACATATATATTACATTATACATTAATTACACTACATGTTGTAGTTATAACATTTACACACACACACACATACACATACGGTCATAGTCGTGTGTGCACGCTCGCGTTAGGGAATTCGAATGGATTATGTGAAGAAGAATTCAGCCTTTCCAGACAAACAAAATCCAGAGACTTAAGAAATAAGGAGGAATAACAGCGCTTGGAGTGTGTAAATTAGATATGAAGTAAGGTGGAAACCCCATTCTCTCTAGTTCCTTTAAATATGAGTCCAAACTCCTGAAAGCTGGTGCTACAGAGTCTCCAAACTATTGGTTCTTTTCGAAACCGGGCGCCAGGGTTTCCAGGCCAATGCTGTTGAGGAAAGCACCAGAACCCCCCTCCCAGGGAACGCTGCTCTCCGTTAAAGGAGGGTGGGACTGGACTACTACGCATGCTCAGTGCTCCTTGGCCCATTGGAGTGACCGCGGGGCGCATGCGCAGGGCACGGCGGGTGCCGGGACGCGGAACTGGCTCGGTGGAAGCTCCCGTTTTTGAGGCGTGGGTCGCGGAAAAAACGAGATCTTGTCCAATTTGGTTTTGGCCGTTACGGCTCCCCTCGTGTCGTTAGGGCACCTGAGAGAGAGAGGAGGCTCCGCGGCGGCGGCGGCGAAGGGGCCGAACCCCCTCCCCCAGTCGTCGCAGCGCGAGGGGGGCAGGGACGGGCGAAGCACCGATCCCCCGGCTGAGGAGCCTCCCGGACGGTGCCTAGAATATGGGGGGCTGGAGAGGGCCCCCGAGCATGGGGGGCTGGAGCTGCCAGTGCCTCGTGGCCCGGTCCCGCCCAACTGCCAAATGCACGGTGCTAATGCTCGGGCAGCTGTGGCAACTGTAGCCGCCCGGGGCTTGCGGTGTTGGGCGGGAAAGCCAGCAGCATGAGTTCGGGCCCTGCGTAGTTTGTCTGTGTCACCTCTCCCTCGGGTCTTCTTCCTTTCCCCTGGTCCCCACTCCCCATCTCTCTTTCCTCACACTTCTTTCCCACAACTTCTGTTCTTTCCTCCTCCCACATCTTTCCTCTTTCTGCCTTTTCTTTTTCCTCCCCTTCTTCTTGGACTCCCGCCGCTCCTTTTCCTTCTCCTCTGGTTCATTCGCACCCCCCCCCCACACTAACTGTCCTTCTCCCCTCCCACACACCATCAGCACCTTCCTTCCCTCCTCTTATTTGTCTCCGCCCCCCGCCCCCCTGCCCGCCCAAGTCTCCGCCCCTCAGCTCCCGCCCCCAGCCTCCAGTCCCTAGAAACTCAGTCCAGCAGTGAGTCTTGCGAACCCATAGCTAAGCACCAGGAGCTGATCACTGCCCGCTGTGCCTGTCTACATGCAAGTCTCCGACATGGCTCACGAGCAAATGGAGCTGGACTTTGAGGCTGACACATCCGATGGGGGCACCCTGAGGAAATCCACCAGTGCTCCCCTGATCCATGAGCTCAGGTGAGCACGATCGGGAAGGATGGAGTAAGGGGTTCAGAGGCTTCTTGACCCCATATGAAAATAGGATTCCTTCCCTCAAGGGTTAGTTCATTTTGGACTTCAAACTAAGGGATTGGAGGACGTGTTTGCTTAACAATGATTTGGGTCCCAAGGTGGCATGTAAGTTTGACCTCAAACTCCATGTCTGAGAAATGACCACCTACCCTCAAGCTGGGGAGCATGTTGCCCCACTCTAAAAGATAGTGCAGAAATCTTCTGCCTCTTCTGACAGGTTGCTTGCCCTGCTATTTTACATCAGGGAATGTCAAACTGAAGCCCCTGGAACTAGGCTTGCAACTTGACACCTGGCTCTAAGAGCTGCTATTTCTAAGCTGAGTTTAGGAACTTTGGCATTAACCTCGGTTTGCTTTAATAAGTCAGTGTATCTAAAAACTTGTCATTAAATGGTGTGTTCACTTCATAGTAAGTGATTTGAATTTGTCACAATGCTTTCCTATTGTAAAACTGTCCAAAATGCAGCTCAATGAATAATTTTTAAAAGGTGGTCTGTAGCTTACTTAGATTACTTGAAAGTACAGGTTTGAGCAGACAATGGAAAGAATGGACCCTTTAATTTTAGTGACACGCACTTGTATAAATCAGATACCACAGGGTCTAATGCAAACTAAAATCTTGAGACAGTGAAGGTTAAGTTGGCTCTCTTCTTACACCTATTGCATTTCACTTTTATAAGACAATTCATCTTAGGTAATTTGTGAGACCCATAGAAATGGCATTAGCCCAAAACACTGGATAGAAATATATTTAGCCAAAAACATCTGTCAATATTATTTACAACGAGAAAAATGTATTACTTGTTAGTTGAACTGATCATAATGTTTTGAGGGAAAATGT
>NW_025959960.1:0-13987 GCF_023159225.1 Perognathus longimembris pacificus | reverse complement strand
TTTCTTGTCCAGTTCGCAGGGGGTGGGGGCTGGGCCTGACCAGGGCTCGAACTCAGAGCCTCGCACCCTCACTCGGCCGCGGTGCTCAAGGGTGCCGGTCCACCCTGGGCTCAGCGCTCTGCTGGCTCAGGCAGAGGAGGGCGGTGGACTTCTGTGCTCGGGCCGGCCGCACACACCATCGGCCTGCTGCGTGGTGTACAGGTGTGTGCGTGGCTATGTGTACAGGCGTGAGCGCACACGATCGGCCTGCTGTGTGGCTAGGTGTACAGGCGTGAGCACACACCATCGACCTGCTGCGTGGCTAGGTGTACAGGCGTGAGCACACACGATCGGCCTGCTGCGTGGCTAGGTGTACAGGCGTGAGCACACACCATCGACCTGCTGCGTGGCTAGGTGTACAGGCGTGAGCACACACCATCGACCTGCTGCGTGGCTAGGTGTACAGGCGTGAGCACACACCATCGACCTGCTGCGTGGCTAGGTGTACAGGCGTGAGCACACACCATCGACCTGCTGCGTGGCTAGGTGTACAGGCGTGAGCACACACCATCGACCTGCTGCGTGGCTAGGTGTACAGGCGTGAGCACACACGATCGGCCTGCTGCGTGGCTAGGTGTACAGATGTGTGCGTGGCTAGGGGTGCAGGCATGAGCACACACGATCGGCGTCCTGCGTGGCTAGGTGTACAGGCATGAGCACACACGATCGGCATCCTGCGTGGCTAGGTGTACAGGTGTGAGCACACACCATCGGCCTGCTGCGTGGTGTACAGGTGTGTGCATGGCCAGGCGTACAGGTGTGTGCGTGGCTATGTGTACAGGTATGAGCGCACACCATCGGCCTGCTGCGTGGCTAGGCGTACAGGTGTGTGCACACACAATCAGCGTCTGCATGGCTAGGCGTACAGGTGTGTGCACACACAATCAGCGTCCTGCATGGCTAGGCGTACAGGCGTGAGCACACACGATCGGCCTGCTGCGTGGCTATGCGTACAGGCGTGAGCACACACGATCGGCCTGCTGTGTGGCTAGGTGTACAGATGTGTGCATGGCTATGCGTACAGGCGTGAGCACACACGATCGGCATCCTGCGTGGCTATGTGTACAGGTATGAGCACACACGATCGGCATCCTGCGTGGCTATGTGTACAGGCATGAGCACACACGATCGGCCTGCTGCGTGGCTATGTGTACAGGTATGAGCACACACGATCGGCGTCTGCGTGGCTAGGCGTACAGGGGTGAGTGCACACAATTGGCCTCCTGTGTGGCTAGGCGTACAGGTGTGTGCGTGGCTAGGCGTACAGGCGTGAGCACAGCTGGCGGGACTCGGGTTTGCTGAGGTGAGTTCCGAATGCGCCGTCCACCCAGGAGGCCTTTCTTTTCTCTTCAATTCTCCATCTCCCGCCCCTCCTCCTCCGAGGCCGCCCCCCCCCCCCCGCCCCCCCGACCCCCCCGACCCCCCCGCCCCCCCGCCCCGCCCCCACCCTCCTCCTGCCCCACGGTCCATGAGCCTCCTCCCCCGCCCCTCCAGGGTGCACTCTCGAGGGCCGTCCTGCGCGTGTCACTGC
The DNA here is from genome assembly GCF_023159225.1 of Perognathus longimembris pacificus. Taxonomy (NCBI): domain Eukaryota; kingdom Metazoa; phylum Chordata; class Mammalia; order Rodentia; family Heteromyidae; genus Perognathus; species Perognathus longimembris. Next base: position 12,417 of record NW_025959960.1, on the reverse strand, counting down.
CCGCGCCACACCTGCTGCCCCCTCCAGCCCCCCTGCACCTGCCTGGGCACCCCCACCTCCGAGCCACACACGTGTGCAAGGCCTCGCCTGCCCTCCTTGCAGTACGGGGCAGGATGCACAACCCCGCGCGGCACCAACACATGCATGGGGACACACGCGGCACACCAGCGCGTCCCGTGAACACACGCACAGGGGGCACACGCGGCACACCAGCGCGTCCCGTGAACACACGCACAGGGGGCACACGCGTCACACCAGCGCGTCCCGTGAACACACGCACAGGGGGCACACGCGTCACCAGCGCGTCCCGTGAACACACGCACCGGGGGCACACGCATCACACCAGCGCGTCCCGTGAACACACGCACCGGGGGCACACGCATCACACCAGCGCGTCCCGTGAACACACGCACCGGGGGCACACATGTCACACCAGCCGTGTCCCGTGAACACACTGGGGGCACTCGCGTCACACCAGCCGCGTCCCGTGAACACACGCACAGGGGGCACACGCATCACACCAGCGCGTCCCGTGAACACACGCACCGGGGGCACACATGTCACACCAGCTGTGTCCCGTGAACACACTGGGGGCACACGCGTCACACCAGCGCGTCCCGTGAACACACGCACAGGGGGCACACGCATCACACCAGCGCGTCCCGTGAACACACTGGGGGCACACGCATCACACCAGCGCGTCCCGTGAACACACGCACAGGGGCACACGCGGCACACCAGCGCGTCCCGTGAACACACGCACCGGGGGCACACGCGTCACACCAGCTGTGTCCCATGAACACACTGGGGGCACACGCGTCAACACCAGCCGCGTCCCGTGAACACACACACCGGGGGCACACGCGTCACACCAGCCGCGTCCCGTGAACACACACACCGGGGGCACACGCGTCACACCAGCGCGTCCCGTGAACACACTGGGGGCACACGCGTCACACCAGCCGCGTCCCGTGAATGAATGGCACGCGGGGTTCTCTGTCCCCGGGGGTGAGATCACACGAATTGCACGCGCGCTGTCATCGCGCAGGTCCTTTATTCCCGGCAGTGGACGTTCACGCTTCCCCGGGCGAGCGCCCACCTCAGCCAGGAGCTCCTCGGTGCCCTCCACTCTGCCAGCTTCTCCTCGGGCCCCTCCACTCCGCCAGCTTCTCCTCGGTGCCCTCCACTCTGCCAGCTTCTCCTCGGGCCCCTCCACTCTGCCAGCTTCTCCTCGGGCCCCTCCACTCTGCCAGCTTCTCCTCGGTGCCCCTCCACTCTGCCAGCTTCTCCTCGGGCCCCTCCACTCTGCCAGCTTCTCCTCGGGCCCCTCCACTCCGCAGCTTCTCCTCGGGCCCCTCACTCCGCCAGCTTCTCCTCGGGCCCCTCCACTCCGCCAGCTTCTCCTCGGTGCCCTCCACTCTGCCAGCTTCTCCTCGCCCTCCACTCTGCCAGCTTCTCCTCGGTGCCCTCCACTCTGCCAGCTTCTCCTCGGGCCCCTCCACTCTGCCAGCTTCTCCTCGGGCCCCTCCACTCTGCCAGCTTCTCCTCGGGCCCCTCCACTCCGCCAGCTTCTCCTCGGTACCCTCCACTCTGCCAGCTTCTCCTCGTGCCCTCCACTCTGCCAGCTTCTCCTCGCCCTCCACTCTGCCAGCTTCTCCTCGGTGCCCTCCACTCTGCCAGCTTCTCCTCGGGCCCCTCCACTCTGCCAGCTTCTCCTCGGGCCCCTCCACTCTGCCAGCTTCTCCTCGGGCCCCTCCACTCCGCCAGCTTCTCCTCGGTACCCTCCACTCTGCCAGCTTCTCCTCGGTGCCCTCCACTCTGCCAGCTTCTCCTCGCCCTCCACTCTGCCAGCTTCTCCTCGGTGCCCTCCACTCCGCCAGCTTCTCCTCGGGCCCCTCCACTCCGCCAGCTTCTCCTCGGGCCCCGGGCCCCGTGACGGCCCACGCGTTTTCGGGGGCCGTGCGGCACGCCGCGGGGGAGTGCGGCTCGGTGGTGAGGCCAGGGCGCAGCAGGCAGCCGGGGGCGGCGCCCCGGGAGCCCCGGGAACCGGGAGACGCAGTGGGGGGTCCCGGCACGGAGGGGGAAGAGGCACAAGCGAGGCCGGGGAGACGTGGCCCCGCCTCCAGCTCCTCCAGCTGCTCCAGCTCCTCCACGCGGCTCCTCCCTCCACAGTGACCTCCCGTCCCCCCGGCCCAGGAGGACGCCCACCGCGTGCCCACCGCGTGCCGACCGCGTGCCCACCGCCGAGCCCCGGCGCGCAGGCCGTCCTGCTCCTCAGCCGGGGGCGGGCGGGGCGCCCCGTCCCTCCACCCGCCCCTCTGGGTGCACGCCGGCGCCGGGCCGGGCCCCCGTGTGCGGCACACGCGTGTGCACGCGGCTCCTCCTCCGCCATCGCTCCCCGCGTGTCCACGGAGACCGAATCACGCGCCTCTGGCACGGGGGGTGCGGGGCCCACGCGTGGAGCCCCAGCCGCTCGGAGGCCGGGGTCGGAGGCGCGCGGTTCAAGGCCAGCCCGGGCAGGGAAGTCCGCAGGCGTCTCACCCCCCGTCATCCACCAAGAAACCGGACGTCCGTGACGCGAGCCTCGGGAGGGAAACCGAGGCGGGCCCCGGCGGGCACTAGCGGGGCACCGCGCAGCCCCCGGGCGCCAGGAAGCCGGAGGGCACGTAGCCCCGCCGCCCGTCCACCTCCACCAGGCTCCACTCCGGGTTGCCCCGCTGGTCCTGGGCCTCGAGCACGGCCACCGGCTGCCCGGCCCGCACGCTCACCCTCCCCGCCGCTCCTGGCCACGAACGCGTAAGCCGCCACGGCCTGCGGGGACACACGGGGGGGGGGGGAGGGTCAGGGCGGCCCCCACACCCACCCCGGGTCCCCAGCACCACCGCGAGCCGCCACCCACGCCACCGGCGCGGTGCCAGCTCTTCCGCACAGCTCGGTCATTCCATTTGCTTTCTCGTTTTCCTCGGGTGATTCAGTCACGCGCCGGGGGGGCGGCTTTCCCGGACACCGCCCCTCCCGTCCGCCCCAGCCAGACGCCCCAGCTTGGAGGAGGAATACGGGGGGAATAGTACTCAGCGTGAAAAGGACGTGGGATTGGGGCGAGTCGGGCCACGTGGGTCCAAGCTGGGTACAGTCCGGACCCTCCTCCTCGCTCCAGACAGCGAGGGCGGCCGGGACCCTCCCGCTGGCCCCCGGGGGGCCGGGACGCGTCCGCTGCAGCCCCCAGACACACCACTTCTGGTGGACGTGGAAGGATTGGGGCCCAGGAGCCAGAGAGAGGGGGTGGCAGGAGCTACGGACTTCCCTCCAGGTGCTGGGCTTTTCTAGAGCAGCCACTCTGGCTCCAGGCACCCTCCAGCGGGGCCCGGCGCCCTAGGGCTGCTGTCCAGGGCTCGCAGGTTGTGGCAACTCACCAGTACTGTGTTCCTTTCTCAGGGCTGAGTAATATTCCATGACATGGCTATACCCTGTTTTGTTTATACATGGATGAGCGTTGGAGTCGTTTTTTGATGTGTGGGGTAGGACTGGGTTTGAACTCAGGACTTTGAGTTCAACCTGGAGAGCAAGGACTCTACCGCTTGAGCGGCACAGCCAGTGCTGGGCTATTTCCTATGAGTCGTGTGGTCATGAACACACGTACATATGCGTGTATCTGTATCATATGTGTGTTTCCTGTCCCTTCTGGTGGACAGACGCCCTCGCCGAGGCCGCAGGGCCAGCGGACCCGTCCACGGCGCCCCCCAGCCGCGCCCTGCCCCCCACGAGCTTCAGTCACTTCTTCCCACACCCCTGCCTCGCTGGCCACGGGGCCTTTGCCCCACGCTGTGCATCATTCTGGAGAGCTATGCTGCCTGAACCCCGGTGTGACCCCCGTATCCAGCGAGCTCCTGCCCACCTGCCCTCCTGCCCACCTGCCCTCCTGCCCACCTGCCCTCCTGCCCACCTGCCCTCCTGCCCTCCTGCCCTCCTGCCCTCCTGCCCTCCTGCCCACCTGCCCTCCTGCCCTCCTGCCCTCCTGCCCACCTGCCCTCCTGCCCTCCTGCCCACCTGCCCTCCTGCCCTCCTGCCCACCTGCCCTCCTGCCCACCTGCCCTCCTGCCCACCTGCCCTCCTGCCCACCTGCCCACCTGCCCTCCTGCCCTCCTCCCACCTGCCCTCCTGCCCTCCTGCCCACCTGCCCTCCATGCCACCTGCCCTCCTGCCCACCTGCCCACCTGCCCTCTGCCCTCCTGCCCACCTGCCCACCCTGCCCTCCTGCCCTCCTCCCACCTGCCCTCCTGCCCACCTGCCCTCCTGCCCACCTGCCCACCTGCCCTCCTGCCCTCCTCCCACCTGCCCTCCTGCCCACCTGCCCTCCTGCCCTCCTGCCCTCCTGCCCTCCTGCCCACCTGCCCTCCTGCCCACCTGCCCTCCTCCCACCTGCCCTCCTGCCCACCTGCCCTCCTGCCCTCCTGCCCACCTGCCCTCCTGCCCACCTGCCCTCCTGCCCACCTGCCCACCTGCCCTCCTGCCCACCTGCCCCTCCTGCCCTCTGCCCACCTGCCCTCCTGCCCACCTGCCCTCCTGCCCACCTGCCCTCCTGCCCACCTGCCCTCCTGCCCACCTGCCCACCTGCCCCTCCGGCCCACCTGCCCTCCTGCCCCGAGGGGAAGCACGGTCCCGCCCCCCTCTGCCTGGGCACGTGGCGCGGGAGAAGCCTGACCTCAGCTCTCCTGTGTGTCACTCCTCAGCTCTCGTGTGTGTGCGTGCGTGTGTCACTCCTCAGCTCTCGTGTGTGTGCGTGCGTGTGTCACTCCTCAGCTCTCGTGTGTGTGCGTGTGTGTGTCACTCCTCAGCTCTCGTGTGTGTGTGCGTGCGTGTGTCACTCCTCGGCTCTGTGTGTGTGCGTGCGTGTCACTCCTCAGCTCTCGTGTGTGTGTCACTCCTCAGCTCTCCTGTGCGTGCGTGTGTCACTCCTCGGCTCTCGTGTGCGTGCGTGTGTCACTCCTCGGCTCTCGTGTGCGTGCGCGTGTCACTCCTCGGCTCTCGTGTGCAGTGCGTGTGTCACTCCTCAGCTCTCCTGTGCGTGCGTGTGTCACTCCTCGGCTCTCGTGTGCGTGCGTGTGTCACTCCTCAGCTCTCGTGTGCGTGCGCGTGTCACTCCTCGGCTCTCCTGTGAGTGTGTGTGTCACTCCTCGGCTCTCGTGTGCGTGCGTGTCACTCCTCGGTCTCGTGTGCGTGCGCGTATCACTCCTCGGCTCTCGTGTGCGTGTGTGTGTCACTCCTCGGCTCTCGTGTGTGTGCGTGCGTGTCACTCCTCAGCTCTCGTGTGCGTGCGCGTGTCACTCCTCGGCTCTCCTGGAGTGTGTGTGTCACTCCTCAGCTCTCGTGTGCGTGTGTGTGTCACTCCTCGGCTCTCGTGTGTGTGCGTGTGTCACTCCTCAGCTCTCGTGTGTGTGCGTGCGTGTCACTCCTCGGCTCTCCTGTGAGTGTGTGTGTCACTCCTCGGCTCTCCTGTGAGTGTTGGTGTGTCACTCCTCAGCTCTCGTGTGAGTGTGTGTGTCACTCCTCAGCTCTCGTGTGTGTGTGCGTCACTCCTCGGCTCTCGTGTGCGTGTGCGTCACTCCTCGGCTCTCGTGTGAGTGCGTGTGTCACTCCTCGGCTCTCGTGTGTGTGCGTGCGCGTGTCACTCCTCGGCTCTCCTGTGAGTGTGTGGTCCACTCCTCGGCTCTCGTGTGAGTGCGTGTGTCACTCCTCGGCTCTCGTGTGTGTGCGTGTGCGTGTCACTCCTCGGCTCTCGTGTGAGTGCATGTGTCACTCCTCAGCTCTCGTGTGTGTGCGTGTGTCACTCCTCAGCTCTCGTGTGCGTGCGTGTGTCACTCCTCGGCTCTCGTGTGTGTGCGTGTGCGTGTCACTCCTCGGCTCTCGTGTGCGTGCGTGTGTCACTCCTCGGCTCTCGTGTGTGTGCGTGTGCGTGTCACTCCTCGGCTCTCGTGTGTGTGCGTGTTACTCCTCGGCTCTCGTGTGAGTGCGTGTGTCACTCCTCGGCTCTCGTGTGAGTGCGTGTGTCACTCCTCGGCTCTCGTGTGAGTGCGTGTGTCACTCCTCGGCTCTTGTGTGCGTGCGTGTGTCACTCCTCAGCTCTCGTGTGAGTGCGTGTGTCACTCCTCGGCTCTCGTGTGATGTGCGTGTGTCACTCCTCGGCTCTCGTGTGCGTGCGTGTGCGTGTCACTCCTCGGCTCTCCTGTGAGTGTGTGTGTCACTCCTCGGCTCTCGTGTGAGTGCGTGTGTCACTCCTCGGCTCTCGTGTGTGTGCGTGTGCGTGTCACTCCTCGGCTCTCGTGTGAGTGCATGTGTCACTCCTCAGCTCTCGTGTGAGTGCATGTGTCACTCCTCAGCTCTCGTGTGAGTGTGTGTGTCACTCCTCAGCTCTCGTGTGCGTGCGTGTGTCACTCTCGGCTCTCGTGTGCGTGCATGTGCGTGTCACTCCCCAGCCCTGCCCCCGTGCCCGCGGCCTCCTCCTCGTCTCCGCTGGGGCCCCGCACGCGCATCTGGCCCGTCTTGCTGTCGGAAGCCTGCAGTGAGCCGGGGTCGTCAGCGTGGCGGGCTGGGCGCCCCCTCCGGCGGGGACTTTGGGGTGTCCCTGGCCGGCCTGGCCCGTGGGGCGCGGCTCCGGCCGGCCGTGTGGACGGGGCAGGGGGGAAGAGCCTGCCGCGGGTGGCGGCCGGGGCGCGGGCTCCGGGGCTCCCCGACTCACCTGCACCCCCACTGGGCCGCGGGGGGCCGGGGCCGCGCTGGGCTCCGGGGCGGGGCGTCCGGGGTCCTCGTGCGGCCCGGCCGGACCGCGGGGCTCCGTCTCCCCGGGGGGCGCGTGGAAACGGGCACAGGGCCCCGGCGGGCACGTAGCCCCGGCGACCTGGGGGGCAGAGGAGGGGGGACGCTGCAGGGCATCCCAGCCCTCCCGGGGGGCTGAGCCCACCTGCTCCCCGCTGCCTGTGCCCGCTGGGGGCAGAGCCCTTCCCTGGGGGCAGCTGCCCCCCCCTTTCCCACCTGGGTTTTCCACACGTGGGGTGCCGGTCCCCCCGCCGGCGCCCGGGCGTGGGGTGTTTTGGGGTGTCAGGAGCCCACGTACCCCCGGAGTCCACCAGCCAGCGGCCGCTGTTGCCCTTGGGTGTCCTTGCTCTGGAGCAGGGCCACCACCTGGCCGCGCGGCAGCGTCAGCTCCAGCGCCCCGGCCCCGCCGACCGGGCGCGTCAGCTGGAACAGCCGCTGCGGGCCGTACCTGCCCGCCAGCGCCCGCGCCTGCCGCTCGGAGCCGGGGGGCAGCGCCTGGGGGGGGGGGGAAGGAGAGGGGCTCAGGGAGCGCCCGCCCCGGGGCCGGCCCGCCCCTGCCCTGAGGCCCCCCCCCCTCCCATGCCTGCCGGGGCCGGCCCGCCCCTGCCCTGAGGCCCCCCTCCTCCACCCCGCCTCCCCGTGCCCTGTGCCTGCCGGGGCCGGCCCGCCCCTGCCCTGAGGCCCCCCCCCCTCCCCATGCCTGCCGGGGCCGGCCCGCCCCTGCCCTGAGGCCCCCCCCCCTCCCCATGCCTGCCGGGGCCGGCCCGCCCCTGCCCTGAGGCCCCCCCCTCCCCATGCCTGCCGGGGCCGGCCCGCCCCTGCCCTGAGGCCCCCCCCCACCCCCCCCCACCCCCCGCGCCTGCCGGGTCTAACTTGGGCTTCTTGCTCCTCACGCAAGCACAGGAGCCCCGCGGCCGCGAGCCACAGCCCCGAACGCGGCCACGGGGCGGAGAAAGGGTTTCCACGAGGGCAGAGGCGCAGGGAACGGGGGGGGGGGGGGGGGGGAACGACACTCACGGGAGCCGCGGGCGCGGCGCCTTCTCGAAGCCCTCCCGGAAGGCCCGGAGCTGCTCGCCGGCGTGGCCCAGCGTGTCCTCCGCCAGCTTCCGGAAGGCCGGCTCGGGCAGGTGCTGATGGGGCAGCTGGGGGGGGGACGACGTGAGCAGAGCCCCCCGGGGAGGACGCCCGCGGTCCCCGCCACCCGCTGCTGCGTTCTCCTTCCCCTCAAGAAATAATCCCTCACGTGAGCCTGTCATCCCAGCTGCGCGGGAGACCCAGGCCACGGCCACGGCCACGCCCTGAGCGCCCCGCGGCCTCCAGAAAAACCCATTTACAAACAATCGCAGCTGCGGTGGCCTGGGTGGATGCCCTCGCAGCCCAGGCGGCCCGAGTCTATCTGGGACTGCAGTAGAGTCTGCTTCCAGGTTCAGGGCCCGGGGGTGGGCGGGGGCAGCCCCGGCGGGGACTCGGGGCCCGGGGGTGGCCGGGGCAGCCCCGGCGGGGACTCGGGGCCCGGGGGTGGGCGGGGGCAGCCCCAGCGGGGACTCGGGGCCCGGGGGTGGGCGGCACCAGCCCCGGCGGGGACTCGGGGGCCGGGGGTGGGCGGCACCAGCCCCGGCGGGGACTCGGGGCCCGGGGGTGGCCGGGGGCAGCCCCGGCGGGGACTCGGGGCCCGGGGGTGGGCGGGGGGCAGCCCCGGCGGGGACTCGGGGGCCCGGGGGTGGGCGGCACCAGCCCCAGGGGGACGTTTCCAATGCAATCCAGCTGGTGCCGAGGGCAGGGTGCTGCTCTGCTGAAGACTCCTGCACTGAGACGGGGGCTGCCGTCCATCCCCCCCTTAGAGCCACACAGAAGGAGCCCTGCAGGACTACGGGGGGCCCCCGGCCCCCACGCCTAGCCGGAGTCACGTCCTCTTCCGCGTCCAGGGGCCGAGCCAAGCCCGCCGGCTCCCGTGCGCGGCCTGCTCTGCGTGGACGCCGGGCCCCGAGAGGAGAGCGGGCAGCAGGAGGAGGAAGCTCTCGCGGCCCCCCCAGATCCCCGCGGTGGAAGGGCCCCCCCCCCCCGGGCCGGCCGGCTCACCTGGCCGCGCTGCCCTCGGCCCGCCGCAGCGCCTGCCGCGCCAGGTCCCGCTGGAGGGCGGCGAGCGCGCAGAGGATGCGGGCCAGCCAGCGCAGCGCCAGGCGGCCGAGGGGCGGGAGCTCGGCCAGCAGCAGCGCGCGCAGCGCCCGGTACTCGTGGCGCGCCGCCTCCTCCTCGTAGGTCCCCCGGCCGGCGCCCTGCCGCTTCTCCTCCGCGCGCTCCGAGTCCAGCTGCTTGTCCAGGCGCTTCCGGATCAGGTTCCGCGGCCCGGCCAGCGCGCCCGCCAGCTGCACAGGGGCCGCCACACCAGGCGCTGCAGCCGCTGCTTCTGCAGGGAGGAGGAAGGGCGGGGGGGGGCTGGGAGGCGGCGGGGCCGGGGTCCCGAGCTGGCAAGCTTCCGGGCCCTGAGTTCGAGCCCCGTGACCCCGCGGGTGCGCCGTCTGCGTGTGGGACTCAAGACCCCCAACCTGACATGGACCGTCGTTTTCCATTTTGTTTTGGTCGGCACTGGGCTTGAACTCAAGACCTGGGAGCTTACACTCAGCCTGGCCCACTCGAGACTGGCCCTCTACCACCTGAGCCACAGCTCTGCTTCCGGCTTTGGGTTGGGTCATCGGAGATAAGAGTCTCTCAGCCTTTCCCGCTCAGGCTGGCTTTGAACTGTGATCTTCGGGGCTCAGCGTCCTGAGTAACTGGGATTGGAGGTGTGAGCCGCTGGCGGCGGGCAGCCACTGGCTAGCTATGAAAATAACCTAGCGGGTCGCAGCTCGGAGCCGCTAGCTCCCATCTGCAGAGTGGGGTATTAATAGCATCTCCCCAAAGCACGTAGCAGGAGCAAGTGAGGTAAAGCATGGAAAGGGACTTAGCCCCGTGTCTCTAAGAGGGTGTGCTCGCGCCACATTAGCCCGGGCTATTTTTGTCAGGAAGTGCATGAATAATAATCTCTACCCGCCGGCCGCCGGGGTGGTAATGGATATGACAATGGGATAAAGGGCCCGGCTTCTAAACAGGCCTCCGCTAGGCTTTGCCGCCTGCCCGGCAAAGGAAGGGGAACGGGGGAAGCACCCCACTCACAAACTCCAGGAAGGCGTGCTGCTGCAGATCTCTAGCCAGGCCGCGGTACTGCTCGGCGGGGCCTCCGGGGGCGTCCAGACCGCACTCGTGGGGCCGGAAGCGGAGGAAAGCCTGGAAGCAGAGCCGCAGGAGACGGGCGGGCCGTGAGGGCCGACCCTGCCCTCTGAGTCCTGACGCCCGGGCGGCCCTCGGCGCCTCTCCACAGGCGGGCACCCCGTCGTGTGTCCCTCGCACCCCTCGGGTGAACGGGAAATCCCTCCTGGGTCTGAGTCCTCCTCTCCAGCTCCTGCCTGCCCGGCAAGCGGCTGGCGTCGACCGTGCGGCGCTCTCGCCGTTCTCTGCATTCACAGTTTACAGCATATCCCACCGATGCTCTTTTGTGTGCCGGTCACGGGCTGGACCTCGAGGCGGGGTGCCATCCCTAGGCTGGAGCACTCAGACCAGTGCTCGCTCCGCCCCTTGAAGCACACCTCCACTCCCGGTCTGCTTGGTTGGTTGGTTAATTGGAGATAAAAGTCTCATGGGCTTTCTGCTCTCACCGGCTTGTACCATCATCCCCAGGACTTGAGCCTTCTGGGTAGCTAGGATGGCAGGCGTGAGCCCCCAGCACCTGGCGCAATACAAATCAACTACTGGGGGCTGGGGATATGGCCTAGTGGCAAGAGAGCTTGCCTCGTACACATGAAGCCCTGGGTTCGATTCCCCAGCACCACATATACGGAAAACGGCCAGAAGTGGCGCTGTGGCTCAAGTGGCAGAGTGCTAGCCTTGAGCAAAAGGAAGCCAGGGACGGTGCTCAGGCCCTGAGTCCAAGGCCCAGGAATGGCAAAAAAAAAAAAAAAATCAACTACTGTTCTTATTCAAATCAGTGCATTAAAAAGAAAAAAAAGCTCTCATGATGCTGCCAATAAAGGGAAGACAATAATAACGACTATAGACAGACATGAGAAAATCATTGCTATACACAGGTAAAGCTGGGCACCAGTGGTTCGTGTCGATGATGCCAGCTACTCCAGAGGCTGAAACCCAGAGGATCCCAGCTCAAAACCAGCCCAACAGAAAAGCTCATGAGACTACTCCGTGTTCAGAATGAACACCTTGTGCTGGGCGCCCGTGGGTCCCACTGTAATCCTAGCTACTCCAGAGGCTGAGGGTTGAGGTTCAAAGCCAGCCTGGGCAGAAAAAAATCTGAAGAACTCTTGTTTCCATTTAACCAGCAAGAAAGCCGGAAGTGGAGGCACGGCTCAAGTGGTAAAATACTAGTAAAGCCACAGGCTGAGCAAGCTTGAGGGCCTACGTACGAGCGCCGGCGTCAACAAAGCTAACCAAGGCGGCCTATCATCCTGGCTACTCCGCAGGCTGAGCTCTGCAGTTCAAAGCCAGCTCAGGCAGGAGAGTCCATGGGACTTTTAGCTCCAGTTACTACCAAAAAGCCAGAAGCAGAGCTGCGGCTCCAACGGTGGAGCGCTAGTCTTGAGCACCGTAGATGAGGAAGAGCTCCCGGATCCGGAGCTCAATCCCCGGTCCTGGAAGAGCAGCGTAGAAGCCTGGCCTCTCTCCCTTTTGCAAACCTCCCCATACCTCCTGTCCCCCAGACCCCAGCAAGCCCCTGTCCACGCCAACGGCTGGACTGTGCAGGCGGAAGGGACTGAAAACGACCAGCAGGGGGCAGAGTGGACGCAAGGAATCGGCACCTAGCAAGCTAAGCACAGTGCCGGCCAGGGCGGCCTCGGGTTGAAGACAGACACGTGCTTGGGCCTGGATAGCGTTTAAGGGGTTATTAACTACTTGCTTACAATCGATGATGGCACCCGGAAGTCCGAATCTGCAGAAACTTTCTCCCCCTTAAAACGCTAACTGGATAAGCCAGGCGCCGGTAGCTCAGATCTGCAATCCTAGCTACTCGGGAGTCTGAGCTAGCCTCAGTGTAGCCCATCTACACTAAACGAGCAAGAAGCCAGGCCAGAGGCATGACTCAAGGAGTAGAGCACCACGCGCAAGCAAGCCGAGCCAGAGCACAATGCTCTGAGTTCAAGCCTTGGGACTGGCACACGTGTGCGTGCACACACACACACACACACATAGAACTGGCCATACTGAGCCCCCGCAGCCACAACCTCGGGAGGAATGGCTGCTCCTTTAAATCAGTCGTTCATGCATGCATTCATTCATTCATCCACACGCATTTCAAACGCGGCATTGCAGTCTACTGAAAACGTCGCGTCCGTCGCTGGCTGGGTGCCGGGCTCCTCTGGTGGTGGCACTGCCTGGTGGCCGCCTCCCTCCCTCCCTCCCTCCCTCCCTCCCTCCCTCCCTCCCTCCCTCCCTCTCCTTCCACCCGACCCGGCCCCGGGGGGCCCATTTTGCTTCCCCGGATCCACGGATCCTTCGGGGGCCTCTGCCCCTGCCCACCCAGCACCGGGCCGGGCCGTCTCGCGGCGTGGGCTGAGG